>NW_009258303.1:388781-414280 GCF_000687185.1 Egretta garzetta | reverse complement strand
CAGGTTTGGACAAGCATTTGCAATTTAGCATTCGAGAAGATGGATTCAGTGGGCAGTGCAAAGGGAGATAGAGCGGGAATCTGAAGTTTCAGCCGGGGTTTGTGCAGAGCCGTGAGGCCGATGTTCCTGGTAGAGCTGCGCTCCGTGGGCAGGCGGCCCCTGAGGTCCCCATCACAGTGCTGCGCTCCGCAGTGGCCCTGGCCCTCGGCTGGGCACGATGGCTTCTCCTTCAGTTAAAAAAAACCCCAAAAAAACAACAAACCCCAAAGCCAAGCCCGGCCAACGCCGGCTGAGGAGTGATTGAAATAGACTTGGTAAAACCATTTTCTGAACGTCGCTCCACATAAATACGACGTATGCAATATTCTGTGCAATAAATCTGGTCTCCTGTGCGCCCTGTGTTGCGTTGCAGAAAGGCATCATTTCTAGCAGTTGCATATCATGGGCTTTCAAAATGGTTTTAGCCACCTTGTGGCAGGAGAGTAAAGAGCAGGATTTTATTTGAGGGTCAGTTCACAGACTTCCACTAAGCAGCTGAAAAAGAAGTTGCCTCTTCTCACTTAATCCAGTTTGACACTTCTTACCTATGCTAAGCCACCTAAGAGGAAAAGAAAACCCACCAAAACCCAAACAAAAAACCCCCCAGACTCTATACTGAGTATTGGCTGCCAGGACAAAACAAGCCTATTCACAAGGTACTTTTCATGAAACATTCATGCCAGAATCATTAAAATTTAACAGCATGGGGAAACGCGACCGAAATCTGTATGTCGTCGCTTCAAACTATTTCTTTCAGCTATGCAAGATAAAGCCGCCGAACTGCTCGCGGGATCAATTACTGGTCGCTTCATTGCGCGAGATGCAAAGATCAGAAAATAAAGCAGCTCTTTCAGGATCGGGCAGGTAGAAGATTCTGCTGGGTGAAAATAAAAGCGGCTCGTAACCGGTGCTGGCCAGCAGTCCAGGTTGCCACTCGGCGTTAGCGGTGGTAGGGCTGCACCGCCATACCCACGCCTGCCCTCGCCTACCAACGGAGTTTCAGGTCAGGGCTTTAGTTTTTCCTCTCGGGGCCCAACATCTCCAGCGTGGTGAGAGAGGGACGGGCGGCCCCGGGGCCAGTTGCTGGCTCGGTCAACCCGCGCTCGCAGATGAAGCTGGAGCGCCGCAACCAGGCTCTTCGCTCCCAGGTTGTGCCCCAAACGAGACCTCACTTCCCAAGCAGCGGCAGCAGCTTCAACAACAAACATCCTTTTACCACAATTCAGACAATTATTCGATTCTACCAGCTTCTTTTGAAAATAAAATAAAAATTGTTTATGCGCTATGCCAGCTCCAGGGCTGTTTGCAATCGTGGTAGCGGGGTTTTGGTTTGATTTTGTTGAAACTTTTTCTCCCAACTCAGAAAGTACCCTTTTCTCTCCCTCCATGCAGTAACATTATTTTCCCTTGAGAAAAATTCTCTGCGTTGGCTCAGTGACCAGATATAGTTACACATTAATTCTTCAGAAGTTTCTTAAAACTGTAGGAAACAGGTGAAAAAACAAAACGCCTTGAACTTTAAACTTGAGCCCAGTCTGTTTGAATGAAGCGAGTTTTAAGGTCACTCTTTACTCAATGCTAACTTTCAAGAAGGACTAACATGCCAGAGAGGACTCCTGGGACCGCATCCTGTTGGTCCTTTGATGCTTTCATTTTGTCGCTTGCTATTTTCTTTATAGCACAGACAAGGGCTTCCTGCCCGGTCCGACCCCTTTCCAACCTTGCTGAATACCTCGGAAAAAGTTTATGGCAAGACACCTTTCTTACATTAACCACAGAGGCACCAGAGAAACGATGGCTCCTTTGAAATCAAGAGGTTACGGTCCCCTCGCAGCAGTCGTCTGCTCAGAAAATGTGAGCTGCTGGTTTGTGAAAACAAACAAGAGTATTAAGAGGAACCAGTGCCACGCTGGACGCTACTGGGCACTACCTGAAACACCACTTACCCTACTTTGCAGCTACTTTCCATTTCACTTTTGGATAGTTTACATCCCCAAACCAACAAATCCATCACCAGGAGGCAGAGGGAGGATGCCTTCTCTTTGGTCAAGCATCAATCACAGCGCTGCTCATGTGCCTCGCACCCATTCGGTATCGCAGCTAACATTTGCCTTTTGTCTGTTTGAAACAGTTTCAAATATCACTTTCAACTCTACTGCATAGAGAAATTTCAGTAGATTAATTTTTACTGCTACCAGGGAGAGTTTCGTTCCCAAAGTGACCGCCAGGAACAGCTTACAGAGGCCTCCAAGTGACAGTCGGATAAAACCACCACATGCAGAAAAGATGCTGGGGATCCGATGCGGAAACACACTGGGCACACCGTTAAGACTGATGAACAGACTAAATTTCTAGACGGTGCAGAAATGGGAGGGCATTGCCAGCACATTAGGAGGACAAGAAAAGGAGGATGAAGAAAATGGAAAGCCAATGGATGTGGACAAATTGAGTTGGGGGGGGGGGGAAGTTGTCCCCTCAAGAGAATATTATATCAATATTATTAAGTATTAGACTGTTTTGTCCTAATATTAAGCAATAATAGTAAGTATTATTGTATGAGCCTCAGACAGACTATTACATCAAGTTCTTGCTACCACGATTCAGAAACTTGTGGACTACAAAAGTAGAAAGCAAAGTATAAAGACCTCAGGGCAGAACACTGAGTCCAAGACTTTTTCTGGGGCACAGACTGAACAAGCAGGAGCTTAAAGAGGAGCTGACGAGACGGGGCATAATCACCTACAAATATGGGTAAAGGTTTTATAGAAAAAGACAAGTGGTTCGCCATATACACAAACACACAGGCGGCCAAAATTTCTGCATGAAATAATTAACACAGGTAGGAACAGCCCTCTAATCAGAAGAACAGAGAGGCCATAAGAACAACCATAGTAAGTCACCATGAAAAGGCTTGACAGCCCAGTGTCCCCTATATGATGGTGGTCAACAGCAGCTACCTCAGCAAGAGCGTGAGAACAGGGCAAGGCGACAGCGACGCGTTTCCAGACTTGGGTCCAGACCCTTCCTAAGGCCGAGGCGAGGCATGCTGTGGTGCACAAAGGCCTTTTCCCCGCTGTGAGCTCGCACACCCGCTTTTGTGAACGGTCAGTGATCGCAGCCCCAGGCCCCGACTCCACACGGGTGCACGAGATGCAAATTGGTTTGGGTTTTTTTCCCCTGCCACCTGCTTGCTTCACCTGACGGCTCTTCCTCCAAGCCAGGGGTCTCTGTGCACCTCCTCCGTGCCACCAGATACTTCTTCAGCTCTTGCTGTCTTCTAGGCTGATGAGTCCACAGAAAACGCTTCTTACCTGCGATCATCTTTGCCACCTCTTCCTCTAACTTTCCTGCTTCTCCTATAGTTCTTTTGCAGTACAAAAAGCAGAACTAAAATATTCGAGAATGGATAAACCATGGATTTATACAGCGATATAAATCACATCTTCTGTTTCATTCACTCTCCTTTACCTCCAAAGCCTTTTTGACTGCTATTGATCAACGGGCTGGTTGTTTTGGAAGAACACAATGATACCCCAAGCATCTTATTCTTGAGTGACAACTGGGGTGTGAAGCATTTACTGAAAATCCAACAGTGTTCAAGCCTTGAAAACTGGAACTCTTGAAAAATAGCTATTTGTCCAAACTATCATGGATGCTATAGTTAATCTTGCTTTAGGGAAAGGTAGCAGACTAGACAGCTTCTCAAAATCCCACTCAGCATGGTGGGTCCTTACGATGCTGTTTCAAGTGCACGACAATGAATTTAAATGACACTCATAGAAGTGTCTCATCTTTGCACCTTGAGTACAGATGCTTAAACTGTTATGTCTACACAAAAGGGAAAAAAACCGCACCGAAATTGGAGCATTAACTTTAAATGCCAGATTGCTGTTACAGGGAAAAAAACAGAAAACAACTTTTGATAGGGCAGCCCTGCTGCCGGTACCGTTTCAAGATGCTACCGTGAATTTGAAGTGGTTTCCGTCATTGACATGCAGAGCACAGCCCAGGGTTTCAAACCGCCGACATCCTGAAACTCGGGACACAGCCTGCAGCTTGGAAGGGTTCCCCGCGAGGTCAGCACACTGATTTACATGCCAATACCCAGAGCGGTCAGTTTGCTGGTTTGGACCAAGAAGAGCATCCCAGCCTGCGAAACACGGCAAACACTTTTGAGTACCTAGGCATGGGAACGTATTTTTCTGCACTGAAAAGATGGTGAGAGAGAGAGAAGGGGAAGAGAGAAAAGATGAGGGCTGTGCAAGATCGTGAGGTGCCTTTCCACAAGGGAAACGGGGGAACGGCTGCACAACGATGCTCTGTAAGGAGGGGAGAGGCGCCCAGGTCACAGCACAGCACTGGCCCCTTGTCCCTCAGGAGCGTGACTGAGCCTGGAAAAGGAGATGTCAGATAAAACCCCATGGTTCAGCAACAGGAGCCTCCCACCAGCAGGAGCCCGTGGCTCTGGAGGCCATCTTATGCCTTTGCTCTGGCCGGCGCGGAGGTGCTGGCGAGACGAGCTCTGCCCGGCCGGCTGGGCGAGAGGGCAGCCGGGTGTCCCGATCGAATAGCAGGAGGCCGCTCCGGCCAGCGGCTCCGCAGGACGGCTCACCAGGATGAGCCGAGGTGCCAGAGCCTCACAGCACCATGCAGAGGGGTCACTGCGACATGATGCTCCTCAAACCTCGCCGAAAACCAAACGAAAGCTCAGACATTTGGGGAACAAAATCTGCTCCACTAAATCAGCCAAACAGAAAATCCAGGTATAAATCTGGGACCAGTGTCACATAACACTGCACTATTTTCACTCCAGAAACCACCTACCTACCCCAGCGTGGACCAGCTACTCAAACACAAGCCTTTGAGCAATGTGGCAGAGATGCAGCATCAGAAAACCCCAACAGACCTTTTTTTTTCAGCCTGATGCCTTAGAGAACTACAGGCTGCTTTTAAGGGCCAAGGAAAGGTAATTCATACACATTTACAGCACCCACATATACACACAAGGATTCTCCACACAGAGCCATGCTTTGCTTGTAAAGTGTTAGTGGCCCATGGAAAAGGAGAGCAGAAGATTAAAACCAGCTGTACTGGAGGAGCCACCAGATTTAAACGCAAACACTATTTTAAATATTCAACCAGGAAGGGTACAGACGGCATGGGGTAATGGCCAACACATTCACTGGGAAGCAGGGTCATACAAATATTGTGAGGCTCAAAAGCACTATTGGATAATAAGGTATATCTATACTCACAGGAGATATACTAACATGAATGCTTTTTTGTTTGTACATATGCCACTAGGTAGCAGTGGAAGAAGAAGAGGCTCTTCTTGACATTTGGAGGACTGCAGCTGAGGTTACTAAGTGTGCACAAAAGGAGAAGTGGAGTATTCATATAAGAATAAAGTTTAAAGGTTTTTTTAAAATCACAACACTAAGAAACTGATTATGGTTTTTTGGGGGATGTTTGGCTTTTTGCCTTTTTGGTTTTTTTTCTTTTTTTTTGTTAAAGAAGGGAAGCTTGTACCATCTTTTCAGTCTATGAATCAAATTTCTGGCAAAGCATAGTATTTTACATGTGACATACATACTGGTAACAAAACAAATCAGCTCAACAGGCTGCCCAGAGAAGTGGTTGAGTCCCCATCCCTGGAGATATTTAAAAGATGGGTAGATGTGGCCCTTAGGGACATGGTTTAGTGGTGGCATGGCAGGGTTAGGGTAACGGTTGGACTCTATGATCTTAAAGGTCTTTTCCAACCTAAATGATTCTGTGAGTCTATTCTACTCTAATTCACAAACTGCAGTTATTTTATTTGCCTAATTAATTACATGTGTATGCAAGACTTACTTTGATAAGCTATGCAGGTAGTTTTATTTAATAAAAACTTTTCTTTTAAGTGAATTTCAGCTTGCAGCTCAATGCAAGTCAAAAATAAAAACCAAATCCATATCTCAGTAACAAATCTCTTCCACCATTTTGTAGTATAATAAAGGGTAAGAAAACAGAAACCAAACCAGAACACCAAATCAAAACTACAAAGAACCATGAACAGATGTATGTAATTACTTCAGTCCCACTGAGGCATCTCACTTCTGTTTAGACATTAGTGCTGAGTTTACTATAGAAAAGATAAAAAGTCACAGATCATCACGAAAAGAAAACTAATGAGTTATTTCAACTGTGCTGGTCTTGATTTCTGTTCTCCAAGACAGACTTGTGAAGTCCTGCGATGAAATCTGAAACATACCTCATCTCCTTCTTCATCAGCTGGGAAAGCATCCTTATCTCAAAGTAAATACATTTACTGCCCTGCTATCTCATACACAGAAGAAACAAATACATATTCTGGGGGCATCCAAAAAAGCCTGGAATGGCACTCAGCAAGGCACCGGAGTAATTGCTTTCAGATGCAGAAGACATGCTGACCAGCATCTCAAATACCCTCCTGCCTGGCAGAGTCAAAGATAAACAAGAAGACAAGAAATTCCCAATTTGTTTGTTTGTGTCCTGTAAGGATGTGTTGAATGAAATGTTTACTTTCAGGTAAGCAGTGGTTTGGTCTCTGATGCAGAAACAGGTTCTGTAGCCTGATGCAAAATTTAACATGGGTCTGTGTTTACTGCAGAACAAGGAAAACCAGCTCCGCAAGCCCTTAAATCTCCTGGAGCCACAAGAGGCTCACAAGAAATACTGATGGAAATAATCCCATATCTCCACTTAGATATATACTTGCAATTACAAAAAAAAAAAAATTGTAGTTTTACGATGGCATGAAGAATTCACTCTAATTGAAGGTCTCCTTGGCAGCGTCCAGGATCCCTGGTAGGAAGCCTTAATGAAAGGCATCTTAAACCAGAGGTCTGGCTATAGTAGGAAAACATATAATATTCATCTTAATTATATAGACATTTATATGAGACAGAATTATTTACAAATAAAATATTTATATAAATGAAAATAGCCTTATACATGCTGTGCAGCCTCTTTTCAGTGACCTTTGAGAAGGAATTTCTGTTACTAACTTGATAAAGGAAGAAGAACAGAAGCAAGTACTGGAAGTAAATGAGAAAGAGAATAACATGCAATGCGGTTCTGAATGCAAAAAAGCCAGACCAATGTCATTAAAACAAACTCCTTTGACAAGGATAATACAATGGACTTGGAGTCAAGTCCAATACTTTATTTAATAGGCAGTGAAAATATCCCCAGACCGAGTCATGAGGAAGAACTGTATATGAATAAGGAGTTAGTTCTAAGGGAAGATTATAAAGGACTATATTAAAATAAGGAGTAAAAAGCACAGACAGAAGTTACTGGTCGTATTCCTCAGGAATCCATGTTATTTTATTTATTAATAGTCTTGCTACAGCAAGTAGTTGTGTGCCTACCACATCTGTGCACGATGCATCCTGAGGAGGACTGGTTCATGCTACAGACATATCAGATGGCCTCTGAACTGTGCAATTCAACTAAGGTGGCTTTTAATGATACAAGGTACAGAAACATATGCTTAGGGACCACTGACAAGAACTTCTGGGAACTCATCACTTGAAAGCAATGAAGGCATCACAGAACATCTCAAGTTGGAAGGGACTCATAAGGATCATCGAGTCCAACTCCCTGCTCCTCGCAGGACTACCTAAAACTAAACCATATGACTAAGAGCATTGTCCAGACGCTCCTTGAACTCTGACAGGCTTGGTGCCATTACCACTTCCCTAGGGAGCCTGTTTCAGTGACTGACCCTCTCAGTGAAGAACCTTTTCCTAATGTCCAATCTGAACTTCCCCAACGCAGATTCATTCCATTTCCTCGTGTCCTACCGCTGGTCACCAGAGAGATGGCAGAATCATTTAGGTTGGAAAAGACCTTTAAGATCATCAAGTCCAACCATAAACCTATCACTGCCAAATCCACCACTAAACTATGTCCCTAAACACCACATCTGCCTGTCTTAAATACCTCCAGGGATGGGGACTCAACCATTTCCCTGGGCAGCCCGTTCCAATGCTTGATAACCTTTTTGGTGAAGAAATTTTTCCTAACATCCAATCTAAACCTCCCCTGGTGCAACTTGAGGCCATTTTCTCTTGTCCTATGACTTGTTACTTGGGAAAAGAGACCAACACCCACCTCACTACAACCTCCTGTCAGGCAGTTGTAGAGAGTGATAAGGTGTCCCCTCAGTCTCCTTTTCTCCAGACTAAACAACCCCAGTTCCCTCAGCTGCTCCTCACAGGACTTGTTCTCTAGACCCTTCACTAGCTTTGTTGCCCTTCTTTGGATGCGTAAGATCAGCACTTTCCCTTCCACTGCCCACCTTGAGGATGTTGTAGTTTGTGACGAGGTTGCCCCTCAGCCTTTTCTTCTCCAGGGTGAACAAACCAAGTGACCTCAGCTGCTCCTAAGTCTTGCCCTCGAAGCCTTTCACCATCTTGGCCACCCTCCTCTGGACACACTCTAAGAGTTTCATGTCCTTCATATATTAGGGTGGCCAAAACTGCGCACAGTACTTGAGGTGGGGCCACACCAGTGTGGTGCAGAGTGGGACAACCACCTCCCTCAACTTGCTAACTATGCTGTGCTTGATGCACCCCACTACACGGTTGGCCCTTCTGGCTGCCAGGGGATGACGTTGACTCATATTCAACTTGCCATCAACCCAAACTCTAGATCTCTTTCTATGGGGCTGCTCTCCAGCCTCTCATCCCCCAGCTTGTCCATATAATCAGGATTACCCTGTCCCAGGTGGAGAACCTGGCACTTGCTCTTATCAAATTTCATACAGTTGGTGATTGCCTAGCTCTCTAGTCTATCCAGGTCTCTCTGTAAGGCCTCTATAACCTCAAAGGAGTCCACAGCTCCTCCTAGTTTAGTATCATCGGCAAACGTACTTAACGTACATTCAACTCCTGTGTCCTGTTAAAGAGCACTTGCCCTAAAATTGAGCCCTGGGGAACCCTATCGGTGACTGGCCACCAGCCCGATGTAACCCGAGTTATTTTATTACTCTGAGTCTAACCTGTCAACCAATTGCTCACCCAAGGTATTATGGACTTGTCTACATGTGTGCTGGACGTATTGTCTAGAAGGATACTGTGAGAGACAGTATCAAAAGCTTTGCTAAAATCCAAACCTGCCACATCTACTAGCTTCCTTCGGTCAACTAGATGGGTGACCTTGTCATAAAAGGAAACATTTGTACATTTTGGTTGATCGCAGAATGATGAGTGAACGAAGCCAAACTGTAGGCCAGAAGAAAATAATACTCAAGAAGAATCATGTGCATTTTGCAGTCCTCAGAAATTCACATGCTCATTTTCTAACCATTCCCATTCAGAGATTTCCCTCTTCTCACACAAATAAGCATAGGGATGTTGGAAGCAAACACTAGCACAAGACATCGCCCTCACTAACTAAAAGAGACACCTGTGCCAGCCACCCAAATGACACAGGGCAGCACAGCTGGAGCAAATCTTTCAAGGAAACACTGGAGACATCATGACAGGTACCAGTAAAATCTCATTTAGAAAAATCACAAGAAGGTGGCCTCATATGTACTCAGAAACATCAGTGAAAGGTTCAACAAGTGCACAGATGGGAAAGTTGTTAGTCTCCTTGATCACTCTCTTTTATAGGGTTAAAAATAAAAGAGATGGAATGGCTTAGACTTGCAAACACAGACTGTTACTCTTTTTACAGTTGTGTAAGTTGCATTATCTTAGACCAAGCATCTACTAATTCTTTTTCTGCAGTTACAGGTATCTGTATTTAATGATTTGAAGGTGGTCCTGTGTGCCTAAAAGTTTCATCTTTTCCAGCGCCAGGTAATTTTGTGAAGGATTGTACTTCTAGAAACCACGTGGTTTCCATCTGCAATATATGTTCCTGCACCATGACAGCATATAGAGTAGCTGAAAAAGCATTCCTTTTTTTGATAAAAACAGCCTTCTAGGGATGCAAGTCTTCAAAATTACTTTGGGTGCGCATCAATCACAGCAAACTTGCATACCTTAAGGCATTCAAATATCTAGGAGAGTGTCCAACTACACCCATCCATCAATCTAGGCTTTGTGTTGGGGAAAGAGGCACGGAGGGCAGACAAGGCAATATTACAATATAAAGTGTTCTGAATGCCTCAAGCTAGATCTTAGGATGTAGCCAATTTAGAACTGGAGCAGATCCCAAGCAAAGGTGATTAAGCCTCGAGTATAAATTAGCATATCATAGAATCCTAGGTTGGAAGGGACCTCAAGGATCATCTGGTCCAACCTTTCTAGGTAAGAGCACAGGCTAGACAAGACGGCCCAGCACCCTGTCAAGCTGAGTCTTAAAATTGTCCAGTGTCGTGGAGTCAACCGCTTCCCTGGGGAAATTATTCCAATGGTTGACTGTTCTCATTGTGAAAAATTTCCCTCTCATGTCCAATCAGAATCCCCCCAAGAGCAACTTGTGTCCATTCCCCCTTGTCCTCTCCACGTGACTCCTTGTAAAAAGGGAGTCTCCATCTTCCTTGTAGCTACCCCTTAGGTACTGGTACATGGTGATGAGATCCTCTCTAAGCCTCCTTTTCTCAAGGCTGAACAGACCCAGTTCTCTCATATGGTATGGAATAGCTCTTTGGTCAGTTTGGGTTAGCTGTCCTAGCTGTGCTCCCTCCCAGCTTGTTATGCACCTGGCCGAGCAGGAGAAGCTCAAAAAGTCCTTGAGTAGTCTGAACACTACTTGGCAACAACTAAAAACATCAGTGTGTTATCAACATTCTTCTGGTACTAAATCCAAAACACAGCACTATGCTAGCTACTAGGAAGAAAATTAACTTTATCTCAGCCGAAACCAGGACACCCCCCCAAGAGCAACTTGTGTCCATTCCCCCTTGTCCCCTTGTAAAAACGGACTCTGACTAGCTTTAATATCTCCGCACAACAGCCTCCTCACACACCCCAAACATGAGACAAAATTAGGAGAAGAGCATGGCTAAACCGGCTACATTAATAGCCAACAGAGCAGACCAAAGGGGATGTACAGATTACAGCATGAAAAGGGGCAACCGCCCAACTAGTATCCGCTGCCTATACCATGGGACATGAGGCAGAAGTGACAATGGAAACACCACATTCATCCTTTTCCAGGGTTTGCTGTGGAAACGAGAAAGCAACTCATACCTGCTGCAATGGGTTTTATTTTATTTCTCTGCTTTATTGGGATCCCACCTTTCCAAATAGGTCCCAAATGCCCAGTAGCATATAGAGTATCCTCCAGATCACTTCTTTATACTTTACTTTTCCCAATTTCAGTGTCAGTGAAGAGGATGAGTAGGACAGAAAGAGCAAGTTCTAAGACTTATCTGTTGTCCTGGTTTCAGCTGGGGTAGAGTTAATTCTCTTCCTAGTAGCTGGCATAGCGCTGTGTTTTGGATTTAGGATGAGAATAATACTGATAACACACCGATGGTTTAGTTGATGCTGAGCAGTGCTTACACCAGTCAAGGACTTTTCAGCTTTCCATGCTCTGTGAGGTGCATAAGAAGCTGGGAGGGGGCACAGCCAGGACAGCTGACCCCAACTGGCCAAAGGGCTATTCCAGACCATACGACGTCTGGCTCAGCACATAAAGCTGGGGGAAGAAGGAGGAAGGGGGGGGGACGTTCAGAGTGATGGCATTTGTCTTCCCAAGTCACATGTGATGGAGTGCTGCCTTCCTGGAGATGCCTGCCCACGGGAAGGAGTGAATGAATTCCTTGGTTTGCTCTGCTTGTGTGCATGCATGGCTTTCGCTTTACTTATTAAACTGTCTTTATCTCAACCCATGAGTTTTCTCACTTTTACTTTTCTGATTCTCTCCCCCATCCCACCAGCGGGGAGCGAGCGAGCGGCTGGGTGGGGCTTAGGTGCCAGCCGGGGTTAAACCACGAGATCTATACTTCCAAGTGAAAACTTTCTTCTTGCATTGTGATCAACAGGTATTTTACATCCTCTCAGCACAAACTGATGCGTGATATAAACCCAACTGCTCCTAATTTAAAGTAAATCTATAACCACCATTTATAATTTATTTTTATGTCACAACTAAAGAGAAGTGCCTTCACTGAATACCTTGGAGGAGCCAGCATCATGCTTTTAAAAACGGACTGCTTCTACTGCAAGGTCTTGGCTCATAGCAACTGTGGCCTGGGAGTTTCAAGAGGTAGTTCTTGGTGAACACTTGTACACACTCGCATCAAATACACTTCACAATGGAAAGCTAAAATAAGAAGGGATGATTTTAGGGATTAATCAAATACCGTATTTTTTGATTTAAGATGATGGTAACTGAAAATTTTGAAGATAAACATTATCCATACAACACTGAAAATGCAGTAAACATTATTTAATAACTGCTTAGTCCAACTTGGCAGTAGGAAGTGACATTTCAGGCTCTTGAACAAATCAATCACTGCCCTCCCCAAATACGGGAATATGTTATTATTCTGAACAGCATTTGTCCCTAGGTTTGACAGACAGTATCTAGGGACATTTTGAAATCTCAATTAATTTTACCTCTGCATTCTTTAAGCAAATAATCACTTACTGATGCTAATTAACTAAAGAAAAATTAAATATTATAATTAATTAGAGAGTTACACTAGATGTAAGTCAAGAAACAGCATATTACTTAAGACACAGGAAGAAGAGAAACCATACAAGAATTTAATTTTGTCTTTTTGATATGGCTTAAAAAGACAGGTGATGAACAAATCACCTCTGATTTTCAACATGTGAACATTTCTTTTAAAATAGATAAATTATTGTCAAACGACAAACCTTCACCAGTTCACTGTTTACTCCACGATAACTATCAATTAATAAAGGCATGCTTCTGAATGCATAATGCAGTACATTTTTTACTTTCAACACCTGGTGTCACCAGAATAACGCCGTATATTTCTAAAATGCTCTGCAGTTGCGTCTGTGTGCTTTGATTTTTGGGCAGTAATACTTCAAAAGAAGTGGAACCACAGAAAATTATGGGAAGTGATGCACAGAGACAATTTTTGTGGTTAAATGATACATTATCAGTTAACTGACCATGACAGGTCATTTTAAAAATGAAACTCAAGGTGCCTAAAAGCCTTCATCCCTTAGTCAAGGTCAGAAAAGACCTGAAGCAAAGCCAAAATTCTGCTGTATCTCCATATTTTGAGCAAGCTAAATTTTACACCTGTTTTGCAAAAAGGCTTTAACTGGTGACTTCTGCTACACCAGAATTTAGCTAATCGCAATCAAATTTTGTACTGGCTAATCGCTACTTTTCTGTCTAGTCTAGGGCTGTACTAATCGGTTATCATGACGGTTCCGCTGAGAATAGACAGAGCGAGTGATTTTGATTGATTATTGTTTTGGAGCTCCTTGGATCTCCAAGATACTAAATAAAAAATTAAATATCAAAGAAGATTAATTAAATCTCAGTCTCTCCTTCCTTCCAGTCTATCAGCAAGACAGAGCTGATAAAAAAATTGACAAATTAATGGAAAATGCGAAGAGTCAGAATTGGTGACCCTGTATTTAATTAAAATAATGACAAAGCACATGTATTTGCTTTCAACTTTAGATAATGGGCACAAGAGAATGAAAGCTTTCTCAGTTTTTGATGCATATGTCAAACCCAAATGGAATTATGGCAGGCAGTTAGATCAACTGGTATAAGATTTAAGTTGTGCTATGAAAAGCTATATTAAAAAAAAAAACCCAAACAAATAAATTAGTGAAAGAATCCATAACTTTTGAAAGAAGAGTCCTAAGCTTGTTATACAAGGAAGATTGAAAATACTGTATTGTAACAAACAAATGAAATACTTCAGAGACTTCAGAACCTTTTGATTCTATTTTGGAAGAAAACTCTGTACTGAAAAACAGGGGAAGATGTGGTCAAGATATTTGTAATTAATTTTGTAAAAATGTATTCAGACTGACACTTCCCATCCACTAAATACACGAGTTTTCTAGAGCAGACTTTCCAAAAGTTGTATTGTCTTTCAATATTTTTTTTCTGTAAGATATAAGGACTTCTAGAAGCATGGGGTTTTCAGGTTTTAGTCCAACCAGTGTGGATTTTAAAGCTAGAACAAAAAGGCTAACACTGATACAGGGATTATTTTCAGGTGAACACATATCTAGGATCCGTAGATAACATTTGGAGGAAATCCCTATGCTCCAGCAAGGCACTTACTAGCTCTCAACTGACTCGTGGGGCCAGCTTTTTGACGGTAGAAGATCAAATCACCTAAAAGGAAGACAGGCAAGCAACACAACCTTGAATAGTGCTATCAGGTAACATAACCCCATATAAACCCCATATAAAAGAAAAAAAAGTGTCATGGAAAGCAGAAAAAAAGATGAAACCTGAGAAGAGGGATGCAGAGTCATTAATAAAAAGGAGCTTTTCTCCCAATTGCTTGATTTAAACAGATGTTAACATAAACAAGTACTTTTAAAAAGTGACTACCTAAGTCTGGTGGGCTAACGGAGTTAGGCAGGTTTTTACATGCATGATTTATTTAGTATAACACCACCACTTGTCCTCTCCAGCTTCTTCAGCATTTCAGAACAACAAAAAAAAAATCCAACAACAAAAAAATAGAACAGAAAAACACCAGAAGTTTTCTGTAAAACAAAGTGCCAATTATTTCAGGCCTCCCTAGCCCCTCATCCCTTTTTAAAAGGGAAAAATAAAAATAAAAAAAAAACCCAACACATCCAGGTCTGAAAGGACTTCTTTCTCTCATTTTCTCCCCAAAGATACAAGCTTTCGGTGGTCACTGAATCAGAATGTGCTTGAGCTTGACGTGAACAGGAACAGAAGTACAACTGATGAAATAAGACACAGGTCAAAAAGGTTTGTCTAGAGCTGCTCAGCAGAGCAGCCCGACATCTTCTACCCGACCTGCGCTCAGCAGGAGAGGCTGAGCAGCCCCAAAGTGCCTGGGTGAGGCTGATCAAAGACTGCCAAGACAGACCTAGGGGACACCACTTGGATGGAGACACCCGCTATTCCCAACGTCAGCTCCTACGGAAGAAGAGATGCAGACCTTCTGGTAATAAAAACTAATATTTAGAATACACACAGGGGTAGTTTCCTACCTCTACAGCTGGTAAGATGTGTGGGTGCTGAAAAGCAATCATCTGTCTTGATCTATACTAGTTATTTACCTTGATCTTAGTAGAACTTTTGACACTGTTGCTCATGATACACCCACAAGCAAACTAGAAAAACATGATTTAACTAGAACTGTTGGTAATTAGGTAAAAAACCTGTTTAGAATGACTATTTAATATTTATCAGAGGTTCATCTCAAACTGGACAAATGTACAAAATTTCTTCTATTCATTCCAGTAGCAGGGAAATATCGGTAATGAAAATTGCAAAGATGTGAAAGATACTACAGGTTATGCCACAACGTAAAGGCTGTGGGCAAGGCTAACAAGACAGTTGCAAGCCCCTCAGCAGCCATTCAAGCAAGGCCAGTGCAGAGGTCTAAGATTAGCCAGGAATAATCAACTGCATAACCAAAATCTGGAGCAAGATTAGCGTAACAGCAGTTCCGCAGAAAGAGATTTGGCAGTTGTAACAATCATGAACTCAACATGAGTCAACAATGTGGTACTCTTGGAAAAAGATATCCTAATGTTTAGGTACAAACGAGTGCATCACTAGTAAGACATGTGAACATAATCTCCTGGTCTGATCTGGTCACAGATTGAGTAGTATGTCCAGCTTTGAGCAGCCGTACTCCTAGAGGAATGTGATCAGGTGGACATAAAGAAGAGAGAGCAATCATAGGTCAAGAAAGCACAACCTATAGAGGAAAAAAAAAAAGACCGTATCGTATCTTATTTTAGAGAAAATATGGTTGTGACTTTGAGTATATGAAAGCATACTGCAATAGAAAAAGAGGCAGTAAGATTCTTTCCACATCTACTTGGACAGAAGACCCAATGAGCTTAAATTCCAAAGATGGACACTAGTAAAGACTAACCATCTACTGGTAAGCACAGTGCCTAGGAATAGCCTAGACCATCCAGGAAGGCTGGGAATCCTTTGCTGCTGACTAACCTCAACAGCAAGTCAGTCAAATCTCTATCATAAATAAAACTACTACTGCCAAACTTGCCTTTTGCCAAGGAACTGGGTGAGACAATCTCTTATCTCTGCTTTCAGAAGTAAAAATAAAAGGCATTTTGATTCATATGCTATGCATGGAAAGCAATGCTAGCCTCATGCCAACTGTGGGAGACTGATTCTGTGGTCATCATTAGATCCCTGCTACCTCAAGAACAGATTTCTAGATCCCACTCCCTGCCTGTTTATAGATGGTACCTTATGCAATTACTTGATTTCGGAGGTTATTTCCCCAAATAGCAATAACCCTGAATACAGAGAATGAAAAGTTGGATTGCCACCCATGCCCACCCCACATAACGTCTCCCAAATA
The DNA here is from genome assembly GCF_000687185.1 of Egretta garzetta. Lineage (NCBI taxonomy): Eukaryota > Metazoa > Chordata > Aves > Pelecaniformes > Ardeidae > Egretta > Egretta garzetta. The sequence goes on along the minus strand of NW_009258303.1, from coordinate 397,764 downwards.
CACTCAGAGATACCATCCCGAGGCACCACGCTGATCGCTCCCTGACCCCTTGAATCTTGCGTTGCTTTCTGCACTGCGATCCAACTTCAAAAGGCCAAGCTGCAGCAAGACCAAATGCCCTAAGAGACGTGGGCTAGAGCCCTCGGGGCAGATGGCACAAATCCAGTTTTTCTACTTTCTAGGAGATGGCACAGCCAAAGACTGTTGTTAGTGGTGAAGCTGGGTTTGGCTGGCAAACACGAGGTGTGTCTGGCTCAAAGGCAGAGCGGTGCCAGGCCAGCTGTATGACTTTGGCCGATAAAAGCACTGCAAGAAGGCAAAGTGTGAGAAGGACCCCGGACCGCACCGCCGCAGCCTCAACAACAGCGGCACAGCTCGTGGTTACACCCTGGGGCTTCTGCTTCTCAGGTAGAAAGCTACGCAGGCTTGTGCCCTTCAGGGGCTGCAAGACAGCCATCCCATTTTACATACCATACCTGAAAGCAGCTAGAAATCCAAATCTAAAAAACAAGCCTTCTCTTCATTTTGTCTATTCTTCTTCTCCTCAAACGCCATCGTTAGATCGCAGATATGAGACGCAGATACAATCGCAAGGAGTTCTGAAATAATTGCTATTTATTAGAGATTTTAAAAATGTACTTGTATTTTGTTTATAGACATATGCTTTATTTTATTTGTCCTACTGATAGCAAGCTGGTGAGATAAATCACTTTGAAACAGAATAACTGAAAATCCATACCCTCACGCAGTCTTCCTCCAAGCTGTCAATGTGGCAAACTGTAGACAAGCCATACCACTATTTTTCTAGACATACGGGAAACAATCTTGCACACACATTTGCTCACAGGCTGTTTTTGGCATATGTGATCTCACTGGAGATTCACAGGTAAATTGCGACACATACTTAAGGGTGTAATCCAGAGCAATGCCCAGATTTATCAAAAAGAACAGCGTAAACTAACCCCCGTTTCTTAGAAAGACAGCGATCATATTGTGGTAGCTCAGACAACGTGCTACAAAAGTTACATCTGTAACGGTGCTGCCCACAACACAGAATTAATTGGAGCTGGGATCCGCAAAGAGCTGTCTAAGTAAACACTACATCTGTGCATGCTGTTAATACTGCAGAATTTTGACAGATCACAAAAGCACAAGATTACTGCGGAGTTTATTCCTGCTAAGAGATAAAAATCATTAACCTTAAGACTGTCTGCTCCGTTGCCACTGAAAGTATTTCCTAACACTTTTTGCTAAACACACTCCCAAAGCATCACTACTACCTAAAGTAAAAGCCCAGCTGATGATGTAGTTGGGCTGATGGGCTTAGTGGGCTAGCGTAAAGAACCGGAGGGGGGTGGGGGGAATGTCAAAGAAATAATCTGTCCCATATACGATCTCAAACATCAGCCCAATAGATTAATTTTTGATCCGTCTCGATATGAAACCAAAGTTACCTGATCTGGCAGGGTCGTGAAAGGCAAATTATCCTAAAGGTAATATCATCTGCTCCTTCCTTCTAGTATCACACCTACCAGGACAAGCGTCTGCTGTGCCACTCTGCAGACCCTGCTTAAAATCAGGTTACATCAACTATGGTCAACCACAAAGACCAAAATAAAAATCAAAAGATGAACCTAGAATTGAAAGGTCAGTCGAGGACTTTATAATTTTTTTAAGTCTGTCATAAGATTTAGAGTGCAAAGTTCTTATACCAAAAGAATAACTATAATTAACAAGATTCAAAACTGAAATGGATCACTGTGTCAATGAATAAACATTTGAGGCATTCATAATACGACTGTGGTAATAGCATACCTCTGCTAAATGCAGCTAAATTATAAAGCCTAGTTGAGTTTTCACATAAAACAACAATAAAACTGAAGTTACAGATAGGACATATAGACTACAATTTGACAAATTAAAGAGATTAAATCATTGTTTCGCTATATAGAAATTAGAAGAAAACCCTTCTCTGCATTAATAAGTTCATCATGTACAAAATTAAAGGCACTTGTTACCACCCATTAATGTAGTAAACTGTCATTAAGCATACTTAATTAAAAATGTAATAGCTACTAGCAGTAAAAGAACAGACTAGATGAGCAGATGGATCCAGATATATTTTGACCTAAATTTCTTGGTATTTCGACAAGATAAAGGTAAATATAAACAAGAATAGAAGGGAGAGGAAAAAACAGCCAGCCCGTATATCTCATTAAGAAGCCCCATACTAGAAAGCTGAAAAAACACCAACAACCTCTTTTCTCTCTTGACTGCACCTGTTTGTCTTCTCCAAGATGTTTTGTTTCTGTTAAGCAGGTTTCCTAAAGTGTCACATAACTACATAAATGATGACATTACCGAGAAATTTATTATGCCTGGAACCACAATCATGAAATAAGGCCCACTGCCTTAGGACAGTTTAATCCAAAGAAATAAATCATTAACCTAAAATATAATTTAAATGTCTTAAATGTTGATTTTGTTTCATGCTCATTCTCTCTTGAATTTGACTCCTGTTAGAAATAGCAGTTAAGAGAACAGGTTTCAATCTACAGAGTCCACAGAAGGCAGAAATTCCTCTGTCTGAGCCCTTCATAACACCTTTCCCACAGACGCTCTCCCCAACCAACCAAAGTTCCTACGCATATAACTTTGTGTTACTTTTCACGTTTGAAAGGAGCTTCAGAAAGCTTTAGTAAGATTTGGCCAGTGGCTGGATTCATATTCCGCAGGTTTTCATAGCCGGTATATTTGAACTACATCACAGCAAGCACCGCAGCCTTGGAGCAGGTTCCTGGTTTCATCTGTGAAACGTGTATGTGTATGATAAGTGTCCTGCTGGGATTTATTCCCTATGTAATTTTCCGCTAAGGCAAAATTAAGCCTAGGGCTCCACTCCATAAATTGTGTCAAAGCATTTCTCTCATTCGTATAGTTTCTCAGTTATTTATACATTTTCCTAACGTATAAAGCAGGCTTAGCTCTGTGCAATCCCATCGAAATTTGATTTAGTTATTCTCCTATGCCCACATACTTGCCAGAGAGTATCTCCACACCTCACAGGCAACACAAGACAAAGCAGTACCTAGTGTTGTGCAAAGTGATGTAGTTTTAAAGCGCTGTGTGAAAGTACACGTTGCCACACTCCATACACAGGCTATGCTCCATCCCCTTTCGGTGAAAATATTATGCACCACTGAGCTCAGATTCTCACTTACTCATTCTCCAGAACATCTAAGTTCTGTTGTCTTCATTTAAACTAGAGCCTCAAAGAAAATCAATAGCAATTGATACATGCTCTTGAACATACTTAAGTGCTGACATTCACTCCAAGATTACATTTTCCACCTAGTAATCTCTAGTAATCTCTTCCCCTCACTTTTCTGATCTCTGGAGGGTTGTCCCATTCTCTTTGGAGTTCTTCCTTTGCCCAGAGTAAGTTTGGCCTTAACTTGTTCTTCAAACCACAACCTCCTTTGAGCACCTGCGCAGACATGCAGCCAGAGGAATGAGGAAACCTAATGCCTATATCCTTCTTGTACTCCTATCTATAAATCCAAGACCATCACATTTCAGCTGACAACCATGGCAAGTAATTGCTTTTTTTTTTTTCCTCCTCATCTGATTACCTGTACCCAACTGCTATTGCTTAAAACTCCTTTCCTGGGTCACCTCCAATTTCTCCACCCATATGTTGCGGTAACAGTTCATCTCTAAACAAATCCTTATTGCGAGCATACATCTGATCTCAACAATAAAAAATCTGAATCCACTAATTGTCTCGTCAATTTGTTACTATGAATGCTTATGTTATGAATCCCTTTCTCCAGCCTCCTTACATTTCTCTTCCTTTTCCACAAGCTTTTCTCAAAACCCATGACGGATTCCCATTTTTCCCCAGACTGACACATGGACAAGAACCTGCTGCCTCACTGTAGAACAATGCCTCTTTAGCGTCCTCAACCTGCTACCTTTGGTTTCTAGAGAAATTCACATATTCTGAGATCCAAGCAACAACCAAACTGTTATTTACAGAAGTTACAGTGGACAGAATCCACAGGCATAATTAAAATTACATAGTGATTTTAGTGCTAAAATTCAGTGTCCATACAGCGTCGCCTGTTTCATATTGCAATTAAACAACAAACAGTTGGGTCCTGTGTAAAAGAATTCATGAAGAATGCTATTAATAACTTCTCATGAACCAAAGGGTAGTATTCACCTCACTTAACTTTAATTTCCTAAAGTTTGGAATCTAGGCTGGTCACTCAGGCTTTGCCAGCTGATGTAAAGAGATGCGAGCTGAATCTCTCACCACTGACTACACGTGAAACTCACATTTCAAACGCAAGCTGGTCATCTAAAGAAGCAGATGACAGAGGGGGGCAGTGCTGAGGTACAAACCCACAATTCTTATCAGTACTGTGTGTCAGTAGAAGCAATAAACCCTTAATTGTTTAAAGTCCTGTACACAAACTGGACTGCCAAGCAGATGGCAGAATGTATCAAATGACATATTTCACTAGATACATAGACAACTTTTAGTCCCTGCGATGCAGAGGGCAGCAGCAGAGGTACAGGTTGATACCAGGATATGGAAATACAAGAGAAAAACTGTAGAAGACTGAGTCCAGATCAGCAGCAACAACTATTTTCGAGGAGAAAAAAAAAAAAAAAAAAAAAAAAAAAAAAGTCTTTTACACTACCATTCCAAAACGTTATTTGAATTGTCCATGATACTGTTACCAGAAAGTAACATAATGCCAAAAAGTACTCCTGAGACTTGTGGAAAATATAAGTAAACGGTGAGAGTTTGAGAGCTGTGATGAGAAATGAACATCTATGTCTCCTTCCTCACGAACCAGAAAGCTAAACCCCTGACTGTTGTGGAAGAGCCAGGACTCAGCCAGGAGTGCAGCAAGATGACGCTGGCTGGGATGCGTGTTTCCTCTGACATCTCAATGATTTGCCTTACTCATCCCTACCTCATGAATACACCTTGCTGAACAAAAAAAAGCAGCAAAGAAGGCGAGCACCCTGCCCTGCATTAATGGGGGCACAACCAGCAGGTTGAGGGAAGCAATGATCTCCCTGTACGTGACACTCATCAGACCACACCTAACAACACTGCATCCAGTTTTGGCCCCCCCCCTACCAGGAAGACCTTGAGAAACTGCAGGGAGTTCCGATTAATCATGGGGCGGGTGTGCTTGCTCTGTGAAAAGAAGCTCAGGAGACTGTGTTCATTCAACTTGAGAGGACATGGCTTTGGGTGACCTAATAGCAGCCGTCCCATACCTACGAGGAGGTTATCCAGAAGATGCGGCTAGGCCCTTCACAGTGGTGCACGTGGGAGCTGGAGAAACAACAGGTATAAACCAAAACAAGAGAGGACCCGACTTCATTCGAGAAAAAGGGTTTTCATGATGCAAACATTGGAGCAAGCTGCCCAAAGGGGTCGCGTAGTCTCTGTCCCCATAGGTTTTCAAGACGTGTCGGATAAAGCCCTGAACAGCCCAGTCTGCCCACACAGGTGACCCTGCTGTGGATAAGGAGGTTGGACAAGAGACTGCCAGGGTCCCTTCCAACCTGAATTGTACTACAGTAAAAGTTGTGGAACTGTATCAGACTACACAAAATGAGCAGAAGGAAAAAAAAAAAAAGAGAACCAGACTTGTAATTACTCTGGTATTATTTGATAGCACATACATTTAAAATTGCAAATTGCAGTATTGTCCTCATACAGATCCTCTGGCACAGCTGAAGCCTGGCGCAGGTGGGATGATCTCCCTCAGAGTTACATGGGCAACACACAGCGCTGGAAAAAGGCAACGCTTCAGGGAAGGGATGAGAAAAAGCAATTCTTCGTGGCCGAGAACTTCTGTCAGAACATCAGCAATACGACGGTAACTCCGGCTGTTAGTGAAGGACACGAGCAATTACAGTCAAACCACTGCAGAGGGAGGTGGTTATGCGGGTAATTCCAAAGGAAAAGAGGTGTCTCGTAAGAGAGAGAAATCAGGGGTGACAGTGACACTCAAGATGTTTTCTCAAGACATTAAAAGCAAATAGCTGCCACACTCAAAGAAATCACAATGGCCAAAAAAACCCATAAAAGGCGTTCCTGAAAACCACTCTAATTGTAAAACAACAGAACATTCTATTATCCCGGTACAGTCTGTCCTTCCTGAGCATTAATCGGTTTTTAGAAGTGAGGAGGAGAGAACTGTATCTGACATCGTCCATAAGATGTAATTAAACTTTTGGAGTGAAAAAGAGCAGAAAGTTCTAAATAGCTACCAATTTTAAGAACAGTGATTTGCTACTGCTTGAATAGCTGTGTCTTTGAAGGAAAAAAAAGTATGAAGCACGCTCGTTAGAGAGACAGAATGAAAAGGGTATCACATCTGCAAACTCAGTGACATGACTACATCCATACATTTCCCCCGTCTCTTATTAAATTATCTATGTAATACTTACCCTCTCTGTCAGAATGCTGCGAACAAATGCTTTGAAAGATGGGAAAAATAAAGGCAGCATCAGTTCATACAGAAAATGCGCCCTGTCACGGCACATGTTCTCTGCTTAAGCAGTTCATGTCCCTTAAAATGTCATGCAAGTTTCACATTCAGCTCTGTTTAAATCGAGAGAGATAGGAAAACTATGGCGAGGTTCAAGTTCAAAAAGCATGTACTTTTAGAGCATGAGAAACATACAAAACTTGAATATGAGGAGAAAAAAAAAGTACATTGCTCCAAAAAAAAGAGATGACAAAAGCTCAGTGAAATGAAGTGGGTTTTTTTTTTTTTTTTCTGCTACGAACAGTAACTATTAATGCTGCTTACAATTATACAGAAAAATAATTTGGCTAATCCATCGAGCGTGAAAGCGCACCAGAGCTAGCAGCAGAAGGCAAATGCCACAACAGACCCCTGGAATTTCTTATTCTCTTATTTCACATCACGACACCCTCATGACCGCACCTTTGTGCCTGTACCTACACTCACAAATTCAAAGCGCAGACCAGGCAGTCACGTAACCTCGCTTCCCAAGAAGAACGAACGCAACCACGCAAACAACAGAAGCAGAACAGGCAAAAATCACGGGCAGATGAAAGTCATTCTCAAGAGGAAACTTCTTTTGCAATAGGTAGTTGCGCTACCATCGGGAGTCGTGAAAACGTATAGGCAGAGGAGCGCTGGTTGGAAGGGACCTTTGAAGGTCACCTAGCCCAGCCGCCCCCTCAGAGCAGGGCTGAAGCTGAGGCCGGGCGACACTTTTTCAGGCAAAGAGGCTGCGCTCAGAGCAGCGGTGGGTGGGAGAGACAGCAGGACGTCTGGTGCAAAACCAGGCCTGGTTTGTGCTCGGTACTGTCCAGAGGCATCTGACTGTCTGTGTCAAAAATCAGCTAAGGCAGGCATGAACTGGCACAACGATCCTTTCTAGAGGATAAAAAGCAGACACTGTGGTAAGTGAAGCATTCAAAACAGTATTTCTGCCCTGAACTGAGAAAACGATCAGCAAAAAACCCTGACCGCACATGTAAGGAAGTCACCAAACGGGAATTTATAAGGAGCAGAAGACGTGACAGACATCGACAACATGACCCATTCTCTTCTGTGACCGAGCAAAGCTTTGTTCAATATTCCAGTGGTCTCAAAACAAAACTCCCGAACGAGCTCAAAGAAACTTGCTTGCAAAGCTGATGCAGACCGCCACAGCAATTTGGAAAGCGAGGAGGGAACAGGCTGCAAGAACCCACGCAAAATGAAGTACACCACCCACAGCAGGCACCTCATACTTGTCAGCAATCGAGCGCAGATTCTATAACATCAGCAATGTACGGGAAGTCCATTTTATTTTTTTGTTTAACATGTCTCAAAGCCTGAATTGTCAAGGGTGTTACAAGACAGTAACAGAGACATCGGTTCTGTTCAGCTTTTGTTTACCGGTGGCAGCAGAACACTGTGATACACTTAGGTAAAAAGACCTGTTGGCTTTTGTACGACTTTGACAGCTACGATGGAGCAAGGGCGGGAGAGGAGCGCTAGCTGAGGAAACACACGCTCTGCAGACACTGTCGAGGTTTTTAAGGGTTTTCTCAGGGGGAGGGGAGAAGAAAGATGGAACTATGCCCATTTTGCACTCCAGACAGGCGAATTTTAAAGCCTCTCTTAATGGCCTGTGTCACACAATGATCGGTTTTAATTGTCAAGAAATTGCTTTTCCAGGTTGACTGTCTGCTTGAGCTGGAGAGTATATAAAGACGAGTCCACTCTTCAGAGAGTTCTACATGAAACAACTTGGTCACGGAGATTATTTATAGCTGCGCCTCTCTACATTAAGCTCTATATAAGTTGCTATCTTGGTATTTTCAAAGCACGGCAAAAATTACGGAAGTAGCAAATTAAAAAGCCCTGAAGCAACAAATGAGGAAATTAAATTGTCTGCAGTTAACACAGATACAGCTAAATGAACCTTACCTCAAAAACAAAAGGTTTACATAACTCTAAAATGGAAAAGGATGCAGAAAAAGGAGGAAATGAAAATAGAGTGAAACACTTAGGAGGATAAAAGATTTAAAAAAAAAAATAAATAAAAAAAATCCGGACCAAGCAACGCAGGCCAAAAGGTAACTACTCTGAAGTTCTGAAGTGTTATCTTGTGAGGATGTAGGTAGCAACTGTCACAGCTTCTCTCCATTTATGGTTCCTGAACTATTTTCTTCCCGTCCTCCCTCTAGTTCAGGTATCTGCTCTCCCAATCCGCGTCGCTAATCCTGACGCGGTAACGGCGCGTTACTGCAATGAGCATTTGGGTCACTGGGGACACTCTGCCTGGAGGATGCTCTGAGCGCCCGCACTCCGGGAGAAGGCGAGGCGCTGCCCACCTGGGCCCACCCAGCACCGCTTCGAGGTCGGGCCCGCGGACACCCCTCCCCGCAGGAGGCCGCGCTTCCGAAGCGGAAGGCTTGGGGCAG
>NW_009258303.1:324608-387299 GCF_000687185.1 Egretta garzetta | reverse complement strand
CTCAGCCTGTCCTCATAGGAGAGGTGCTCCAGCCCTCGGATCATTTTTGTGGCCCTCCTCTGGACCCGCTCCAACAGTTCCATGTCCCTCTTGTGCTGAGGGCTCCAGAGCTGGACGCAGTACTCCAGGTGCGGCCTCACCAGAGGAGAGTAGAGGGGCAGAATCACCTCCCTCGACCTGCTGGCCACTGCTTTTTTGCAAGGCACGGTACGACGCCACACAGCAAAGTCGCTGTAAGGAAGTCAGCACCCTGCTAGGAGGAGCGAAACACCAGTAGGCCCTCATGGATGTGGGGCGATGCATGACTTCTTTTTACCTGGAGCGTATGAGCACCATCCTGCAGCCCGGTTATCATCCTGCAGCCCGGTTATCGTCCGGCAGCCCGGTTATGGGGACTGCCAGCCGTGGGTTTGCTTTCAGACCCTCCTCCTTGACTAGTCTGCAAGTTGAACGCCGAGCTGCATCCCTTACAGACTATTCCCTTTCTCACACCATCAGCATTCGATAATTGTGTTCCGGCTCGAAAGCAGGGTAAGATTGCCCAGTCTGAGGCATTACCTCCTGCTTTTCTTTCCACAGTTTATTGTTTTAGAGGTTGAATTAATTAATTAGGTATTCCATCACTTTTCTCAAGCGCTGCTTTTTTTTTTTTCTTAGGCATACGCGTTCAACATCAATACACTCGTGCAGAATCAAGGTTTTGAACTGTTACTCTAAGGGGAAGAACGCCCTCCTGTATAGCACAGTACCAGTCTACCATGCCCATTAGATTTTCTTCCTAGCTTACAGCAGAACCCTGAATCAAAAACTTACTACAAAAATAAACACCATTATCACAATTAAAATCTATGCAAAAAGATAGCAAAAATGCAGATTTATTACATGGCTCCGTTACAAATGTATTTACTTCTTGCTCAGCCGAAAATAAACTGGAACGTACCATTGGCAGTCTAAATGATTAACACTACATTAAAAAACAGTTCAACCCAGCAATCACAAGCTACCAGTTTCAGTATCTGCAGGGATTTTTTTTCTAATGAAACCCCTCATTTTAAAAAGCCCTGAACCACTTGACGGGTATCATCACCGACAGAATCTGAACACCCGTGCCACGCCGCCGCCGCGCGGCTTTCCAGCGCAAAGGGAACCAGTCCCTCCTCCAGTGCTCGACGGCCCAGGCAGCTACGCATGTCCCCTTCTTCCGAGTGGCTATACGGCCCTTCTTCCTTAAAGCCTGGGGTCCAAGCCGCCGTGTTTGTAACATCACACCTATGTACAACCACGTCGCGTTATGGTGGAGCCCAGCACAGAGTCTAAAGCGGCCGCTGCCAGCGGTACCTGCTGCTTACGGTGGGACATGATGGAAGTTTGGCCCCCTCGGCGTTTACGTCACAGGAATTCAAACGTGTGATCTCACTCTTGTTTCTAGCAAATTTTAGTCTTTCTGAGTTCAACACGCCCTCGTGAACAGACATCTGGCAGAGGCACATCGAGAGCTGTGGAAGGAAGCACTGTTCTGTGAAAGGGCCAAGTCAAGAATCACGTGGGAATCTATGTGTAATGGCAGGTATGTAAACGCACCTATGCTCACGTGAAGCATGAAACACAAGCAGGAACCAGCAAATAAATACTGATGTTTAAACTAAAAAAAACCCCCACCACATCGACACGGGCTATGCTATCACATTTAGCATTCTAACAGCTACAGCTTGAAATAGCAACTTCAATTTAAGAAAAAAAATCTCACCTTTGCAAATTTACAGTTGCTTTAGATTGCTTTCAAAACAAAGTGAAGGATACCAAAAGTCAATTCCTTAAGAAGTTGTTACCATTTACTGTGATCATAGACAAGCCAACAGTGGATCAAACTGGACCTGAATGTTCTGTTTCCATAGGCAGAGATTTCACGTTTGGATGCTTTACCAGCCATATAAATTTAACTATCTGCAGAAAGCTCTCTTATTTGTCTCATCCCATTCCCTCACCAGCTACTGTAACTGATTCTCAAGGCAAATACCTGCCAATTTGCTCCAATGCCAGTCTTTTCATATCCTTGGTGCAGATGATGTACGAGAATGCCAGAGGTGAATCTGGGACCAGATTAGTTCAACTGCAAGCAGCAGTGAGATTTTCTTCATATCTGTGAGCCGATCACCTTAGTTACCCTTTAGGTTATTGAGGAGGAATACCTGCTTCAAGTACATGAGGCCTCACATCCTAAAGATGCTTTCTTTAGGAGATTAATCGTGTTTCAGATCACCTGTTTTTTTTCCCCTGGTGACTATACAGAGAGACTAGGATGAATAGCTCAGATGCAGGTATCTCAAGTATGAAGGAAACAAGTTCCCAGTGAACAGGCCCAATATTTTTAACAAAACACTCAAAAGTATTGAAGATTTTTATTTCTGAGCGCTCATAAAAACACCACGCCCCCCCACATCTCTAAAGTTTAAATCCCAAGTATGAAATTAAGTAACAGGAAAGTTCATGTACATGGCATTTGTCTAAACATGAGAGAAACATACAATTAAGGGAACTCCCTTGGAAGTTTTTGGTGAAAAGAGACTGTCACCCATAGCAGTCATTGTGAATATTTTCCTAACTCCATTCTGTGCATAGAATCATTCTCTATTTTTCTTCTCAGAAGTGTATTTGAACAAGCAATCTTTGAAAAAAAATGTATCCAGGTTTCTTAATTTCTCTACCAAATCAAGCAGACCAGCTGATAAGAAGGAAACTTTCATCTTCTGTAATTAGGAATGGTGGAACGGTAACGTGGGAAAAAAATCCAGCACGCTGGAAAGACAGACAATGTTTGCAACAGGTTATGTACAAACCCACTTTTTCTTCACCTTTTTCTCTTCTAGGTTGGGTGTTCTGCACTATTCCAGGAGTCAGTTATGAGGTACGAAAAAACAAGCAAAAGGTTAACATGATAACCATTTTAATGAAACTCACTGTATTATTTGCACTCTCAAAATATTTCTGAAAATAAAGTAAAAAAATATTTAGCATTCTTGAAAGTCTTAAGGAGTTTTTTTTTATTAAAAAAGCAGTCGTTGGTTGCTTCTTCTGAACCCAATCCTGCCTCGTCTTTACACTCGACTAAGTGTATCCTTCTTATTACCATCATACAAGTAATCACATTGAATTTCTATAGCACTGAAAATGATATAAAACAAATAAAGCCCCACAAAATATACACAGGTAGCCAGAAAAGTAATCAAGGAGAAATCATGTTGTCTGTACTGAAGAATAAATACCATTTTCAAATACCAACAAAACATCCAGTTTGTTGGCGTGTCTCTTCTGTCTAAGACTCTTCAGTAGAAGGCCAAACTGACTTCTGCAGAGGAATTCCTACAACCACTTTGGTTCATAATGACCCAGAGAGAGAATTCATACCCCATACATAATATTGAGCTAGTGGATTTCTGTAGAGCTAATATGGCGGGCAACAGGGAAAACTATACATGTGAACTTCATGATGAGAATAATAATTTAAACTCAGTATGTCATATTCCAAATATACAGAAAAGACCTGATTATATTAAACACGTTTATCTTCTGCTATAAGCTAGCTCATCCATCCAGATCCCAACTCTTTAATACCTCATGACTGAAGTAGCTAAGTCTTCTCTATATCTGATAAATAATAGGCTAAGTATGGAAAGCCTTAGAAGTCTGCTGTTTGTACTGAAGGGTGTACTTATTTCAGCATGTTTGAGATACAGAAGTTGGTACTGACTAAACTATGCTTGTTATGAGAAGATGACTAGCCATACTGGTGCAGCGTTCTGCTGGACCAGTACAGATACTTATCAAAAAGCATGTTTATATCCTGCAAATATATTCACAAACTAGTTTCTGAAAATTTTGTCCAGAAACCAGAAGAAATGGAAACAACTGCATCAACTCAGTAGCCTATATGAGCCTGCTGAGAAACAGGATATATTTAGCAGAATGGAGCACTGCCCTAGCACAAATACATGCCTCTGGTACCTCAACTAAAATCAGTATGGCAACATACTATGTAATGTAGGCATACTAATTAATCCAAAGCTGAATTTATGGACAGCACCACATTGCCACAGCCTTGCTGGCGAGATTTATAGTTAGTTTGGCAAGAATATTAGATTAAAGCAGCTGCGCTACTTGTAGTACCCAAACTAGCTTTGTCAACAGGGTGCTTTGGTAGCTCTGCAGTATTGCAACGTGCTCTGTAGACACACTTGGTTCCTGAAACAACTGTCAAGAGCAACTATCATTTCGAAGCAAATTTATGATGTAAAAGTAGCCTAGGTTCACAACATAGTGTAGATGTAGAATGGTTACGTGATGGTCAGATGGCAAGGTCACACGACGTCCTGTCCTACAGCAGGCATTCCCTCTATACTTTAAATGGTTCCACACATACGTGAGTTGTGTATGGAGGACACTACACTATCTCTATACAATAATCATTGGACAAATTAGGAAAGCTGCAAATACCACATTGATCGTTGTTTTCCTACGAGGGGGGACAGAGGGAAAGGATAAAGGAATATGAAAAGAGAGGTAAAGTTCCTCAGTTTTCACATCCAATAGCAATCTTCCAATTTTAAAAGAAAAAAAAACAACAAATAAATAGACACATGACTTCTTCCTGAAGCAAGAATGTAAATATTAGCACAAGACAAACACCTCTGGACAGCCAGAGTTTAAACGTGTATTAAAGCACAGCACATTTGGAAAAGTGACATTGTATCAATGTGTACCATCTCTGAATCGTTCCACATCAATGCGACCGGTTTATGCATTAACAGCTATGCTTATTTAACTGCCATTTCAGCAAAACCACAAGCCACAGGAGACAAAGGTGAATCTGAGTTCCTTCCAGTTAATATATCAACAGCCAAGGTCAGGTGCTCTGCCCAGTCACTTTTTTTTTTTTTTACAGCAATTCTCTCCTTATTCACCAGCCATACAGGAGCTGAAAGGTGTAATGTCCTTAACCAGAAAGGACTGAAATGCCTGAAAACACAGGAGGAGAACTGTAGGGGCTAAACTGTATTTAGACCACTGACCTGCAGCAGGAGCTAAAGCAATTCTGACTTGTTGCCCAAGTTGTCTGTGCTAGATGAGGCTGCCTGCAAGAACAGAAAATCTAGCTGACTCCTCTGTCACCTCACACTTCTTTTCCCTTTACTGCTTGCTAAAATCTCTGTCTTAATCTAAGAGTATTTTCTCCACTTGAGCATGCCTCAGCAGCCCACTGGCTGACAAACGTTTATGGTCAAATCCTTGTCCTCACTTACTCCTGGACAAGTCTGACACTTCAAAGCCAGAAACAAGAACAAGGGCATAACTCAAATTACAAGAGTAGACGGGAGAGAATCCATTCTTCCTCTGGCTCTGCAGGATTGGCAGTAGAAGGCAGTAATAAAACTGAAGTGGACAGGTACTTTTTGTACTTTAAAGGATCAGGATTTAAACAGGAAATTGCACTGTTTTCAGAATCGCTTTCAGAAATAAAACTGCCTTCTGATATTCTTCCTGCTACTAAAAAGTCAGGTGAAGATATCAAATTACAAGTGAAAGCTGTGAAACTCCATCTGTGTTGCTTTCACATACCTATAAAAATGTTCTAAGGGACTTTAAAAGCAGTTCAAGAGTAAAAATAAAATGATCCCCCAAATGCAGCTGAAATGTTGGGATCTGTAGGAGGGCATAATTGGACATTCAAGTGTGCAGTGCTGGTGGTGGTGTTATTTTTGAGAAATAATGACCGGATCCTTTACATGGTCAAAAGTACCCATGTAACATTAATTGTAAACAGCATGCACGGACAACCTGAAAAGAAACATCAGGCACCGCCTTTCTTTTGCAATTGCTCCAGTTTTCTTCTTAAGAGGCTGTAGTTTTCCTTGGTCCCGGGTGCCATAGGATCAAGCTTCAGAGAGACTTCATAGTGCTTCTTTGCTAAGTCAAGATTTCCCCAGCGATGATAAAGCACAGCTGGAACATCAATGAGGAATTTCATTAGCAATATTGTTGAAAAACGTGCAATCTTGCCAATCGCTTGGAAAACAACATTAAAGCATTTGTTTCCAGCGAGGGTCTCTGGCTGGCTGCTGGCACAGTAGCTGCTTGTTCTGTTGCCAAATGCAGGAGCAAAGCCCGCAAGCAGAACTGGCATGGGAATGATGAAGGAATGAATTACACTGCAGCCATAAATGGCAGCTCTTATCTGGTGAGCTCATTGCAGGTTACAAGCGTAGCATAAATGAACCAATTTGCACACACTGAAGTGCAGCTACCTCTGGGCTGGACTGTGCAGCCCTCTCGATCTGTCATATCATGTGACAGCTTTTCTGGTTTAGTGCCCTGTTCTTCTGTCTGTCACTTTTTCTAGGAAGTAAAATAGAAATCTGCCCAGCAGGAAGAAGGCTCAAAAGATTGCTTTTTCTTTTTAAACACAATGAAAACGAAGCAAACAAACAATTCAGCTGATAAGAGTTCGAAAGGCTCTTACCCAAATTACCATGATAACTGGCAGCATTTGGATTGGCTTTAATTGCCTTGAGGAACAAAGCTTCAGATTCCTGAAAAATTTGGAAGAACAAGTCAACAGGACAGTCTACTCCTATAGTATATAAAATAATGCAAAATTTACCCACAATTGTAATGAAAACCCCTCCAAAACTATGCCCTATCTATATGATACCATCATATATATATTCTAAGCCTGCGTGATCCTGTCACTCGGGTGGCGACAGCCTCCAGAAAACAGTGATAATGCTACAAGTGCGTGCCATGCTTTCACAGGCTGCTGTTAATTTAGCAGAGAGCTATTAAGCACTAGTGAAGTTTGCAAAGCAGTTTACTTAAATTTTTTTTTCTTGCATAGTTATAATATTTTCAAACATTACCTACTGAAGTTTTCCCTACTTACTCAATCAAGTTAAGGATAATATATTATTATTTGAGTATCTCAGCAAACTGCTTTTACACACCTTTCCCTTTAAAATAGTTTCTGGCATTTAAAATGGGGGCATTTCAAACAGATGTTTCAACATGGTTCTCAATGAAGAGCAGCTGATTGCCTGCTACTAAAAAAAACAAGCCAACTGAAATATTCCTGACATTTCCTCACAAGTTATCTTTTCCATATTGCCACCTGCAGTGTGTACTCTTAGGACTATTGATATCTGAGTACTTCTTAGAAAAGCTGAGCTCCCTTGCCAAATATTCAGAGAGCAATTTACCTCTAAATTTATTCACTAATTAAAACATTTTTATTTTCCCAAACTAGCTGCTAATATAGATATCTTTGTTTCAGAGCATATTTCTTGCAGAAATTTAAAATGATACACCCTCCCAATCCAAATGGAGCATATTTACTTGCTTGCATGCAAGTTTAGATATTTTAGAGGGCGAATTTTACATAGATTTCTATGCTATGCTATGTTTTAGGGATAGTTGCCCACTCAGTTTCAATGCAAATGACCTGAAGATAAAGTTACCTCAGTGTGGCAGGCTTCCATCTGAACGCACATACTTGCTGCCTGAGGTATGTGAGAACAGCAACCTGGGGAAAAGGCCTTTCCTTTGTGCTAAGCTTTTATTACTTACATCCACAAAACACAGGCTCTACTGAATAAGAAAACCTATCAGCCAGGTTTTTGGTTCTACCATTTTCTCCTGTGAAGCATGAAGTCAGTCTCTGTAAGGGTCCCTCAGGGGAGAAGAAATTTCTGATGTCAAGATCAAGTCACTCGACTTTGAGTGACTTAAGAGCTTCCCAGTATGTCCAAATTCAAACCCAAACCACATGCTCGTTTCAAAGCATTCCTTAGCACAGCTGAGGCTGCCACTCTGAAGCCAAGAGAGACTGATGCAGAACGTGCCTTCATCTTCTCAGGTCAAGGAAATGGCAAACCTTGTAAAATTACCAATCTTGACAAATCCTGTTGCAAGACACCATGTTTCAGGAGAAGGAATACTTGGATAGGAGTGAACAAGGGAACCAGATGCCTGGAAATTTAGGGAGTATATGACTACATAGTGTGAGTTTTAGCATTGCTTTTCCCTGTCATAAGCAACAGCTCCAGCTTTCTCATACCCAGACTATTAGTGCTCCTGGATGCATTGGTCTCTTTGAAGCCCGTACTATTTAGTGTCTTCATTAATGTTTTGTATGATGGGAGTTGAATGCACTTTCAAAAACTTTACAGAGAGCACCTAAGAGGAGGGAGTGGTCAATACACTGGAGGGGAGAGATGCTATTCAGAGGGACCTGGACAGGACAGAAAAATGGACTAGCAGGAATCACAGAATGGTTGAGGTTGGAATGGACCTCTGGAGGTCACCTGCTCCAACTTCCCTGCTCAAGCAGGGCCAGCTGCCCAGGACTATGTCCAGGTATCATCAGCAAGGATGGAGACTTCACAACCTCTCTGAGCAACCTGTGCCAGTTTCTGGTCACAGTCACAGTAAAAAAGCATTTCCTGATATTCAGATGGAACACCCCATGTTTTGGTTTGGGCCCATTGCTTCTTGTCCTGTCACTCAGCACCAGTGAAAAGAGCCTGGCTCCATCCTTTTTGCATCTTCAGGTATTTATATACATCGAAATCCTCCCCCTGAGACTTCTCCAGGCTAAACAGTCCCAGCTCTCTCAACATTTCCCCATACGAAAGATGCTCCAGTCCCTTCATCATCTTCATGGCCCTTCACTGGACTCTCTCCAGTATGTCCGTGGCTCTCTGGGAACTGGACACAGCCTCCTTCAACCTGGTGGCAACACTCCTAACACAACCTAGGATATCATTAGCCTCTTTGCCACAAGGGCACCTTGCTGGCTCGTGTTCATTCGATCTGGTATCCACCAGGACTCTCAAATGGTTGAGGTTGGAATGGACCTCTGGAGGTCACCTGCTCCAACTTCCCTGCTCAAGCAGGGCCAGCCGCCCAGGACTATGTCCAGGTATCATCAGGAAGGATGGAGGCTTCACAACCTCTCTGAGCAACCTGTGCCAGTTTCTGGTCACAGTCACAGTAAAAAAGCATTTCCTGATATTCAGATGGAACACCCCATGTTTTGGTTTGGGCCCATTGCTTCTTGTCCTGTCACTCAGCACCAGTGAAAAGAGCCTGGCTCCATCCTTTTTGCATCTTCAGGTATTTATATGCATCGAAATCCTCCCCCTGAGACTTCTCCAGGCTAAACAGTCCCAGCTCTCTCAACATTTCCCCATACGAAAGATGCTCCAGTCCCTTCATCATCTTCATGGCCCTTCACTGGACTCTCTCCAGTATGTCCGTGGCTCTCTGGGAACTGGACACAGCCTCCTTCAACCTGGTGGCAACACTCCTAACACAACCTAGGATATCATTAGCCTCTTTGCCACAAGGGCACCTTGCTGGCTCGTGTTCATTCGATCTGGTATCCACCAGGACTCTCAGATACTTTCTTGCCAAGCTGCTTTCTGGCTGGGTGGCCCCCAGTTGTTCCTCTCCAGCTGCAAGGCTTTGCACTTTCCCTTGTTGAACTGCATGAGTTTCCTGCCAGCCCATTTCTCCTGCCTGTTTAGGTCCCTCTGGATGGCAGCATGACCCTCTGGCGTATCAGCCACTCCTCCCAGTTTTGTGTCATCCACAAACTGGATGATGGTGCACTCTGCACCATCATGCAGGCCATTAATGAAGATGTTGATCAGAATTGGATTGCAGGAATCTCATGAAGTTCAAGAAGAGTAAATGCAAAGTCCTGTATCTGGGATGGGGTAACCCCATGAAAAAGTACAGGCTGGGGGGCTACTCTCTAGGAAACAGCTCTACAGAAATGGATCTGGTGGGCCTGGCAAATTGAATAACAGCCATCAGCATACCCTCACAGCAAAGATGACCAACCACATCCTGGGTTGTATTAAGTAGAACTACAGCCAGCAGGTCCAGTGAAGTAATCCTTCTCTATTTAGCACTTGTGAGACCACATCTGGAGTTTGTGTTCAGGTTGGGGCTCTCCATTACAAGAAAGACATGGACATACTTTACTAAGTCCAGCAGAGAGCGACCAAGATGGTTGTGGGCTGGAGTGCAAGACATACAAGGAGTAGCTGAAAGAACCGGATCTCTTCAGCCTTCAGAAGAGAAGACAAAGGGGAGACCTTATTGCTATCTACAAGTACGTGATCAGACGATACAGAGAAGATGGAAACAGTCTGTATGACAGGATGAGACACAATGGATACAAGCTGGCATATGGGAAATTCCAATTAGATAAAAGGAAACTTCGGGTTTTTTTAACCGTAAGGGTGGTAAAGCACTGAAAGACGCTGCCCAGAGAGGTTTTGGAATCTCCATCCGTAGAGGTGTTCAAGATTCAACTAGAGATAGCCCTCATTTAGGCCAGGGATTGGACTAGATGACCTCTGGATGTCCCTTCCAGTCAAAATTACTCTATAATTCTAATTCAGTCACCTGAGAAACATAGTGAGACTCAGACATTTGGCAAGCCTAGTGGTGTTGCAAGACAACCTCCTCTTTCTGTACAACCAACCAAGCCTAAAAATCAATGGTGGATTGGTGCTTGAAAGCATGCAGTAGTCAGGAGTCCCACAAAATTGTATTTTTCTCCACTGTAAATTTTAGTATTTTGGTCTAGTAAGTAAATCTCTGCTTTTTTCACTGGGCAGGTCAACAGCAACCAAAGAGAAAAATGTGCTCTCCAATTAATTCAGTTTTATGCCTAAAAGTTGCCACCTACACAAAGGAGAAGCAGCTAAAGTATGGACTCACCCTTTCACTGCTGAAGCACGATAGGACAACGTGTGCAATGGGCTCCCGGAAAATTTAATGAAACAGATTCTACGAGTTGGCTGCCATTACCATACATCTTCAACTACGTGCTGAAAACATTTTTATCACCGCTGCTTTGCTCAGCAGCTAGTAGAAGCATACTGGCTGATTAAGGGCTATTTAAGGTGCATCATATTCATATTACTGTAGATATATGGAGTAAATACACATTTCAGTACAGCCGGTGATATTTCAAATTGTTCTATCTTGCCAAATCTTTAAGTGTTGCCAAGAAACTTGCACACTGCATACAGCAAAGGCTTTGGGTAAGCACACTGCATTCCATTTGCTGCCAAGGCCATGGCACAAAATTGTAGCCTGGCTTTATTTCAAATACAAAAAATGCTGAATGGTTTCATTTTATTGTATTTTTTTACAGAAAAACCAGAGATGTATACATAACAAAAACAGAGCATACATATTTTCAAAGAACTAAAGATAGCTTGGTTCTTCATCCATTGTGACACGGACAAGCATTTAAAGGGGAACTCTAACTTGGTATAACAGATGTTAATTAAAAAACAAAACAAAACCACCAAAACAGCTCATCCTTGATGTGCTTTTGTTTCTGGAACAATAAATCATTCATGAGTAGATACAAAGAGAAATCATAAAGGGTTGGGTTTTTTTCTGGTCACTTAGGAAAACTATCTTCTGCTGAAAATCAAAGTGAAACTGAAGGAGAATATTGTGTGCTTATTGGAAGTAAACCTCTCATAACATAGTAAAACCTTTTTGACTCAATGTCTTTTAAAATAAGAGATAACAAAAAAACCCAGAACAGATCTTACTTTACAGCAACAGAGCCAACACAGTAACAACTTTTATACAGACACATAACAAGTAACCTAATGAAATGCCTGAGGTTATACAACACATCCAACACAGCCAGGCAGCCCTCTGAAAATTACCTCCATCACCTTGACAGGCTCCATCCCCCCCTCCTCCCTTCCCATCCCAAATACTCAATAAAAAAATCCTTAAAAAGCCATCCACTTCTCTCTGTTTTTACGTAGTGAGGAGGTAGACAAGAAATGTGATTTTTCCATGCTTTTTATTGACATTTAGTATTCTCCCACTTAAACCCCCTGTATCTCCTCTTCCCAGGTGATGCAAAATACAGCTGCTGAGACCACAACCTTTTCTAAGTGAGTCCCCTTTCTAATTCCCTTACTTTGCTCTCCCTGTTATAATCCATCAATTGCAAGTTAATAGTGAAGTTTTTTGCTCTATGCAAACCTACTGCTCCATATTGAACTATTAAAACACTCAGTGGCTCCCTGCTTTCTTCCCTGGACTCCACTGCTCCTTTTGCTTTATTCAGGATGCTGACTTGAAAGCTTCATTTTCCTCTACTATCATTTCTACTTTGTCTCCAACACATTGCCTTGCAACATAATGACCATTCAGAGCTAGCAATCAAAATCACTACCTCCTTCTTTATTTTTTAAATCCACTAAGACAGACTTGTTTCTCCTATACCTGGAAAAGTTTTCTAGCTTTTCAACTTATTTTTTCTACTTATTTCATTATAAATAGTCTTTATTCTGTCATGCTGCATACTCTTCTTGATGAATAACTATACAATCCTCTATTCTTTCACAGTCATGACTCACCAAAATAATCCTAGCAATTACCTCCTCCATAATCTCATCCCGTATACATTCTGGATGTTAATTTGTATCCTTCTGGAACTTTGTTAAACTAACCTAAAATATGTATTTTATAACAGTCTCAGGTGGAGAGAGAAAAGAGTGTACGGAAAAAACCTCCAGCCAGTCTAGAGAAACAGTAATGGGCAGTGGGGTGGGGGGGGGTTGTGTGTGTCTAACAGCATCACTAACACAAACAAAAGCAAATGCTGGGTTATCACAGGCCCTGGCTTCACATGTGGACAGGTCATGACTCCACAGCTGAACAGGACTGTAGAAATTTAAGTGTACACAGTATTTGGTGGAAAAAATGTGTCTATTCTGAGAAGTTTAACATCATAAAATTTTCTTTCTTTGCATGTACTGAGGATGTTCCTGCACTGCTGCTAACATTATCACTACCAAAAAGCCATCAAAACCTCCAGAAGTCATAGTTCAGAAAATGATGTTTTTCTGAAGAATACCAAAAACGTCCTTGGTTATTAATTTATCCCTATCACATACATAAATCAGTGACTATGTAGTCAATTAAAACAACTAAACCTATTGACTGTGTATGATTTATTCTCTGTCAGCTCATATAATTCCTTTTGGAAAATAACTCATTCTCATCAGTTCCTTTACATTTAGTACTTGTAAATGTAAGTAGCTAATGCTGAGGTATCACTCGCAGGCTGGTCCACTGCATCCAAGAGAAAGTTCAATACGTTGCTCAATGTATGGACTTTTCCTCATAATATTCTGCGATTACCCAGGTATCCCATTCTCAGTCTGGGATTAGCAAATCTGTAATATCTCTATTTTAGATAGCATCTGAGGCAAAGAGGCTAGAATTCATATCGGGCAATGGTAAACCCTTACATACAAAAGCACAAGGACCAGCATATCACATCTAATTTTAGTTCCTGAACCAAGGCCTCTAAATCAGAGCAGGCTCTACTGGCAGTGAAGCAATACAAGACCCTAACTGCCCTCTAGTGTGCTTAAGAGCCTACTTCTCTCCACTGACCACTGACACAGTTTAGGGCAGCAACATTCCTAACTCAGGCATCTAAAATAAGGTGGGATGAACTTAGGCCAGAATCACACAGTAATACAGTGACACAACAACCTCCTTTAAACACTTTCTACAGAAACTTACACAGAGTTTAAACAGGGAAAAAAACCCCAAACCAGAACATAACCAACATTTGGAAAGCTCTGGGTACCTACCTTATATTTTTGCGACTTCCCCAGTACATTTGCCAATGAAAACATAAGGGAATGATCATTAGGTATTAATTCCAGGGCCTCTCTTCCAACTGCTTCTGCTTGAGCTAGATTGCCTGGGAGCCCGGGTAGTGGAAAAAGAGAAGGCATCTTTTAACACAGCCTTATTAGTTACTTCTCATGCTGCAAGCACACATATTGTACGAACAGCATTTTTAAAGAAAAAACAGGTATCACACACACACAAATGTAAAACTCTGCAGAATGAGACAATAGAGAACCTCCATTTTGTTTTCAACAGATAACACTTTCACAACAGTAACAAAGTACAGATTCAAAAGTTCTGAAGCTTGGTCTATAATACAAACATACTGGTACAATGATGGCATTTCCCATAAGGATCAAAAATTCAATTAATGGGCTGGATTTCAAGTGATGCTTTAAAACCACTGAGTCAGAAGGTATTCTTATATTTATAGAGAGTGTCTGAGTAGCCAAAGAAGAGACAGAACTCCTTTTAGGTGAATACAGATAAAGCTTTAAGTTTTGCAAGACACTGAATTATTCATTAAAACATTCAAATGAGCTTATACCTGTGTTATCAAGCAATATAATCATATTGTTCCAAGCCAAACTATGCTCTGGTTTCAGAACTGTAGCATTCCTCCATGCATTCAATGCATCTATATGGCGATTCAAATCTGCATACTAAAAAGAAAGAAAAACTCAGTAATTTCACCCTGATTTTGCTTTACTTTCCTATCATGCACTAAGGACACTAAAGATATGTTAATGGTTCATTCCATTCTAGTAGAACTTGGTTTTATAGACAAAAATAAGAAATGTAAAAAGAATACTAGGGTCGAATGGAAGATAAGAGTGCTATACACTATTTTTACTCTGCTTTTCTCTGGGACCCAGGCTTGTTTTCAAATATGCGTGTACCAATAGGATAGGGAGGAAAACCAGCATACAATTTAGAAATCTACACAAGAGAATAAGTAAATAGTTAATATAAATATTTCCAAGAACCTAAATGGAATTTTTTTGCATAGTTCTACTACCTAACAATATACTAATGACTGTGAAACAGTCAACAGTCTAATATTGGGAAATGATTAATAATATCTTTTCAACAAAAGACCACAATCTATATTTTTCTTTATACCTCTTTATATGAAAAAGTAGGACTACCAAAGGTTGTATGGAAGAAAGTATACTGGGACAGCAATAGGAAAAGCTACTGAAAATCTGAAATCACCCTGAACTACAAATCAAGCAAACTGGAATAAATATCAGGATTTAACAGTACAGTGGAATTATATATATATACACACACACACACACACACACAGAGTTACTGTCATAGCTATCATTTACTCAAAAGTACTTACCAATCGCCCTAAATTGTAGTAACAATCTGGATATTTTTTCCTGTGTTTAATTGCTGTCCAGTAGCTTTGCTCTGCCTCTTCAAACCTCCTTAAACTGTTCTGTACTATCCCTAGATTCATCCATGCAGCAGCAAAATCAGGTCTGAGTGAATTGGGAAAAAAAAAAAAAAAAAACAACGAGAGAGAACAATTGAGCATTTGGAACACAAGAATCTATTGTATCATTTCTGCTCAGTTGGTGCAAAACGCTTCTTAGCATTGTTCTAAACATACTGTATTTGTACAGCTAAGGACAGCAACTCCTCTGCTTCTTGGAGCTCGTTTCTTTCTTTCAGAATATTTCCAAGGTTGTTCATGGCATGTACATATTTAGGATTCAACCTAAAATTTAAAATTTAAGAGATTATTATTATGTGTAGTACATGTATTACTATACGCAAATTGCTAGTTCTGCAGTGCTGCAGACCATGAAAATTAATACCTAAGCATTTTCTTCATGTTAAACATGAAAGCAATTTTAGGATAGTTCATTAAAGCAGTAAAATTCCTAATACCTTACAGCTTCTCTGTAGTATTTGATTGCAGCACTTTGATTTCCTTTGTCAGCCAGATTTTTGCCAACATTGTAGTGCACCTGAAAACACAGATGAACATTCTACCAGATGCTACACATTCAGATATTTTGTGGAGTCAAATTGCTAAAAATTCTTACTCCAAATAGATACAGTCAGTGCTTGCGTCATTCACTGCTGGCTTTTGTTGTAGGTGGATACTTAAGATTGGACAGTACATACAATGAAGACAGCAAGACAAAATCTGAGGAATAAATTAATTTAATCAGCTTACCTGTTCCAGCTATTTAAGAAAGATTATTCACTTCCTGATTTTATAAATGAGGTCACCACACTTTCCATAAGGCGCTCTATATTGAGACATCCTGCCCTTAATTTCATTTATTTGTCAGAAAACTAAGAGAAAATCTGACTCAGTCAAATCCACCATAGCAGAAGAAACACTACAGCAACGTAAATGTTGATTAAGCTTTGCTTTCGCTATAGTATAAACTAGAAGAAACTCAGCATTAACAGAGTAATGAAGCTCCATAGTTCAAAACCAAACCGAGATACAGCTACAGGAAAGAAGACACATCATCAGAATTTATGGCAAGGACTAGATAGGAATAAATATATTTCAGGGCAAATCTGAGTTGCAAGACATCTCAAATCCTACTTTAAGACAAACCTCAGAAGACTACATTACCTGGTCCAAGGGAAGACTCAGGTTTAGAAGTAACAGAGAAGTACTGTGAATACTGACTCCTGAAAACAGACTTCTCAGCAACTAGATCAGAACTCATTATTTAAATTACCCTACTATTTGAAATCAAATTGTATATACTTCATCTAAAACAAACACACATTGTCATTTCTTCCATATTTTGAAAATCTAGTTCAAATCTTTTCAAAAACACTCTGCAGGAATTACTTCAGATTGAAGGACAAAAAGATAGGTTTGTAATGCATTTAGATAACTCTAACTCACCTTCCACATTCAGAAAAGGATTTTATCTCATGTGTCCATCAAAGGAAAAATCCTAATTGTATTTGGCACAATACCTGGGATCTATTGATCCAGCACAATTATGTTTGAACCTAATTGTTATGGTATTTAATTGTTGAATTCCGTCTCTATATGACTGTGACCATGCAGTAACATATAATTGACAAATAAAGTTAAGAACATTTTCCATACTTTCTGGAATGAGTGAAAAAGTAGTGTCACTGGTTTTACAGACAGCAAAGATGCTATAAAGCTTACTAAGCATACAAAGAAGCAGCTCCTCAGGCTCTAAGATATAAAATAGCACACAAATCCAGCACCCCATAAACGCAGTTCTAGCACAGCTTAGAATCATAGAATCATAGAATGTTTTGGGTTGGAAGGGACCCCTAGAGGTCATCTAGTCCAACCCCCCTGCAGTGAGCAGGGACATCGCTAACTAGATCAGGTTGCTCAGAGCCCCGTCAAGCCTGGCCTTGAATGCTTCCAGGGATGGGGCCTCCACCACCTCTCTGGGCAACCCGTTCCAGTGTTTTACCACCCTCATTGTAAAGAATGTCTTCCTTATATCCAGCCTAAACCTACCCTGGTTTAGTTTAAAGCCATTACCCCTTGTCTTGTCACTGCTGGCCCTACTAAAAAGATTTTCCCCATCTTTCCCATAGGCCCCCTTTAGGTACTGAAAGGCCGCAATCAGGTCTCCCCGCAGCATTCTTTTCTCCAGACTGAACAAGCCCAACTCCCTCAGCCTGTCCTCATAGGAGAGGTGCTCCAGCCCTCGGATCATTTTTGTAGCCCTCCTCTGGACCCGCTCCAACAGGTCCATGTCCTTCTTGTGCTGAGGGCTCCAGAGCTGGACGCAGTACTCCAGGTGAGGTCTCACCAGAGCTGAGTAGAGGGGTGGCAGGGCCGCTCTCCATCCTTTCTTCCCCCAGCCTGTACTGATACTGGGGGTTACCCTGACCCAGATGCATGACCTTGCACTTGGCCTTTTTGAACCTCATGAGATTCACACAGGCCCACCTCTCCAGCCTGTCCAGGTCTCTCTGGATGACATCCCGTCCTTCTGGTGTGTCAACCGCACCACTCGGTTTGGTGTCATCTGTCAGCTTCCCCTCCTTCCCCCAAAAATCCAGGCACTTCTTTTGTACATTCATAAAAATATGACAAGGTCCATGCCAAAGAAGCAATGGAATGGTACATTTATATCAATACGTAGCCATTAATAAAGATCAGTTGATGGTATCAAAAAAACAAAAATAGAATAGCATTGTTTTCCCAGGAGTCATTAAAGTAAAATGATATACCCTGACAGATGTTTCTTAGGACCAAATGCTACTTGTGTATCTTTTCCAGAAATTTCTCAGCACACTATGATAACATCCTTACCAAACTGGGTATCTCTGATTATATATGCTCAAGTTTACAGACTCAAAATTTATTCAGAGCAAATTAGGTTATTAAAACTTTTCTGTATTTCCAGATAAAACATAAATCATGGCAAAACAGAAAAAAAATCAGGAAAGATTTCATTCAATAATGTCTACTAGCCCTTAAAATACCTGACTTCACATTTCTGTATCAGCAAACAAGACTACATTAACTTGATTCAATCTTTCTTGAAGACGTTTTATAAAAGTCATAAGCATTCCTGAAAGAAGAAATTTGATTAAAGACTGGGGACAAAGCATATGAGAAAAAACTTTATATACACCAATGACTCAGTCTTCCACATGTCAGCTGTCTTATGTTAGGGAACAGGCAGCATTTCACCATCTGATTCCATTTTTCTCAGTTTTTAAGAACATGGAACGTCTTAATATCCATCTCTACCTCAAAAGCAGCAGCAGAAAAAATACTTTTCTCATGTAAGCAGAATTGTGCGGACTGCAGAAACTCAAGAGATATCAATTCTCTCAAGTCAAAACGTCAATTGAAATATTAAGTATACATGTACATTTTGTCAACTGAACTAAAAAGATGTACTATGGTCTATTAAAACTGATAGCAAAACTATTTAAATAGACTATTAGTATTTTTGATTGTGTATTTCTCTGTCCTCAGAAACCGCTTCTGCGTGAAAGGAAACAGTATTTCCATATAGTAGTACTGAAAATGAAGAGTTCCTTGTTGTAGGTTAGTTTCCTAATTTCTCTTGAACTGAAGTTGTAGCCTTAGTTCCTCTTAATATGGTGGTGACGGAGAAGAAAGGAAGAAAAATGAAAACAAACAAACCAAAAGAACCCCTCAGCCTACCACAAATATTCAACGACAAAACCAGCTTTACCAGGGATTATAACATGCAGGAACATCCTGCTCTTAAGAACCGAGTCAGCAAAGGGTTTCCAGGCACAGGCAGTCATTGGAGGGGTGCAGGTGACTTTTGCCATACAGCCATGTCTCCCACTTCACTGGCCATGACAGAGAGATGTCATGATCAGCCTTTAGCTCTACTCCCCGCAACCAGGCCTACAATAACCATCTGCCCTCTGCTAAGCGCAAGGCTGTAACTCTCCTTGACTTCTCCCGTGACCCCTATCTGCACCGCATGGGGACACAAGCTCTTTCTATATACCCATGGGTGGAAAAAATCTGGCCTTTAAAAAATGAGGGGCCAGCGCGATGTTTTAAATTTCATCTCTAGAGATGGGGTTCTTCTGTCTTTGACAGATACTGTGCATGCCAACCTGGGAGAGAGGACTTTCCTTTCCTGATTAAACATTTAAGAGCAGACATAGCATTTCGTTATTAAATGATTAATGATAGATATTAACTGGAAATGACGTATTACGTTATGCCCACATGCTCCTTTATCAATCTTAAAGAGGTAATTGCTTTACAGTAATAACTCTCGAAAAGGAACATTTCTCAGGGATGCATAACAACACAGTGTTCTCCGAAATCAGGGCGATATGGTAAAAATACCCTAGGACAGAACCTAGCAGATCTCAACAGGCACGCACTGTTTAAAGTTAACATAACCATGGCACCATAGCCTAGCCCAAGAATTGGCTCTACGTGTTTGTCTGTTCACAGAACCTCAATCAGCCAGTATAAAAAAGCAAAAGCACTGTATATTATTCTATGCTGGACATACACAGTGCTTGAACTCTTCTCTAAGTGTTCAAATGAACATGCATATTTAAATGAGGAAGAGAAAGAAAAAAATTGTATTGCCCTGTACAAAACCAAAATTACTGTCAAATAGGGGTTTTTTTGGTTTTTATTCCTCAAAGCAGCGTAGGAAGAAATTGAAATGTAGTACCACCTTCTAGGAGGTACACCCCCCTCAGTTGGAGCACTACTATCATCAACTATTTTATTCTCTATTCCTAGCTGCTTATAATCACTTTTTCAGCAAATATGAACATGAGCTGAGAAGGATGGAAGCAAAGCACAGATGTCAACATTTCTACAGAAACAGGCAGATGCTTCTGTTCAACGCCAGCTTCTTTCATCAAACTCTTTCCTCTACTACTGAAATTCTGTTTTCTAAATAATAATAAATCAAAGCCTTTTTGATCTTCACATTTGGTTCATGCAGCAAACATTGTCTAAAGGTTCTTCTGCATGACCATGCTTGTATACAAAAATCTGACATCTAAAATGGTATCTGTGTGGCAAAACACTGCAGATAGCCCCTCTAAACATAGCCCACAGCACTTAAGGTAAATTCTGCAGAAGATAATCCCCTTTTAATCTAAAGAATAGAAAAGAATTCTCAATATCTAAAGGAAACACTCTCTAGATCAGCTTCATAAATCCTTAAACAGCAGTAAATCTTGTTCTGTCACGAAGAGGTTTTACAAGACTTTTGAACAAAGTATAGAAAGTAATTTCACAAACTGTTTTCAGTATTAGCATAGCTTGTCTTTGACAAACTTGTATCTGTAATAATTACAGTTTGCATAAAGCATCAAGTACAAAGTTACTACCCTTAATATGTCAAGGCAGACTGGTTAGTAACACATTCTGTTGGGCATATCATAAATTCCTTGCTTATTATTGCAGAAAAGTTGCTATTGAAATGGCGTTTTAAAAATTATGTTTATTACTTTCTATCCTGTAAGAAAAGCCAGAAGCAAGGAGATTGTACAGATTACGTATAGAAATATTAACAATTTACAATCATTTAAATTCAGTTATTTCAAATCTAAACAAAGAAAAATGGTGGCTGTTTCCCATGTATTTAACAATGCAATTACACATTTTATTTAGATAATCAGAGGAAGTCATCCAGAAATAAAAACCATCTCTGAATTCTTAAAAGCTGCCATGGCTTTGATAAAAGCCAAGAAAAAGTTGCTCGGCACTTCCAACAGTACCTTACAAAAAAAGGCAGCAAGTGAGAATTTTTGGGAACAATCTTTAAAATTAAAAGAAACAATGTGTAATGACCTCAGAAGGTGAGAAGCAATACAGCAGCGTCTAGAAATAGTGAACACTAGCAGGGCCAGGGCAAAATCTCACATAGCCACATCCGCTCTAGTTGTTAGGACTTCTTTTGTCATCAGTGGAGAGAAATGAACAGATCTAGGGTGCAGCCCTTCTAGCCTGTGTCAGTCATTTAGTCCAAGCTGATGCTGAACCAAGTGCTAAAAGGGACAGCTTCTCCTCCCCATTTATAAAGGGAGCCTGCTTGACTCACTCGGGTGGAAATGTCTAAATCTAAGGAGATAAATCCAAGCCAGTAGTCTGATATGGTGAAACAGTAGTTATGCTTTTATCATAGCATGTAATTAGATATTCCAAGTACTTCAACAAAGCATTCCAGGATTAACTTGCAACACAATGACATCAAATGAAAAGATGCCAAATTGGATCCAGTGAGCCTTTTAAGCCAGTAGCACTGAAATATTCCAAATTTATAAACTACCTGTAACATATAACCAACGTATCAGGAGAAAACAGTAATCATAACTGTTCACAAAATTTGCTTTAAAAACAACACAGGCCTGATCCAACTCACACTTGTGCGTATCACCACTGAACTCCAGGAATTAAGTCAATCTATACGGTATGAAAAAAAGGTGGTAAGACGAAACTGAATCAATATACAGGCACATTCTGTTCTACTTAGAAAAACACTGCCAAATGTATTCAAAATGCATACTGTTTCAATCTAAGAACCTTTGAAACCAACTTAAGTACAGGACCATGCAAGTTCAAATGCGTGACATACTCCTGGGCATGTTTAATCACGATTTGTAACACACTTCTTTCTCTTTCTTAAAAAAATTATGTGTAATATATATATATATCATATATACTTAAAATATTTTAAATAAGTAACACTTAAAATAAAATTTAAAATACTTAAAACATTTAAAAATCTGTATTGTGAACTTTAAAAGAAAGTAAAAATCTTTGTAACTTCATTACCTGATTATTTCTGATAAACTTTAAAATCACGGGGCCACATTTATCAAAGGTGATCCTAAATTTCATCCCCTTGAGCCAGGTGCATCCATCACTCAAGGGGGCAGATTCTCTACTATGTCAGACAATCTGATTTAATGCAATTTCCACACCTCTTTCTAAGAGTTGTTTAAAGAAGATGAGTCTTGAAATTAGAGAAGGCACTGCTGTAACTCCTTGTTACTTAGAATTAAGGTAAGTTTACTATACACTGCACACATACAGACAATTTGGAATTAAGAAGAACTTTACCACAAAAACATGCACTAGGAGCTGCAGCTTTTATTGCTAGTTGGGAGACACCTGGATATTCTGGGACCCTGCTACACAAGGGAAGTAAAGCATGACCACATTACACATATTAAAGATGTTCCAAGAACAATAACAAAAAGC
The DNA here is from genome assembly GCF_000687185.1 of Egretta garzetta. Lineage (NCBI taxonomy): Eukaryota > Metazoa > Chordata > Aves > Pelecaniformes > Ardeidae > Egretta > Egretta garzetta. The sequence goes on along the minus strand of NW_009258303.1, from coordinate 364,831 downwards.
TATTATCTGCGTTCCACCTTTTGGTCTGCATCAGCCTCCCACTGAAATAAATGGGCCACTGAAAGGCCTGTGGAGTCATTTTTAAAGGAAGTCTGCAATTTCAAGACAACAACAGAAGATCAGAACAGAACCTAGTTCCAATTCTTACATTTACTTTTGTCAAAATTGAATGAATATAGCCGAGTCCATAAAGAAAAAAATAAATTGGCTCTCACACATGGACTTGCTAATGCTGTTGCCTAGAAAAGTTCCCTATTGCTGTGATTTCAAAGTTACTCCTTCAGCAAAATCAGAATGCGAGCCTACAAAACCCTCCCTGTTCACATCGCCACGCTTTCCCTTTGCGCAAGCTGTCACTAGCAGCAATACAGCTCAGGCATGCCTACATGGCCCAATGTTGACAAACACAAGCTCATTTTCCCTGTACACTCATTGGCTTTGAACCAGCTGCATTAGTTCAGTAGCTTGCACACAGCTTATCAGCTCAAGCACAGCACTGTGCGAACACAGCTACATAGCTTCCCAGCCAGACATGGCTTGTGTCCAAGGAGCTTGGAGCACAGGCAAAGAGAGTGTGGATCTGTCTAAAGTGCTCTTACCATGGCAGATGGATGGAGTTACACACAAAGAAACAGATTGCATTTGCTCCATTTATAGCATGCGCTTGTCATCCAGAAGACAAGATATACTGAGGTCATCATTAAAAAGAAAATGGTTGCCTACCACTGCCACACAATAAAATACAACGGCTCTTTGTCTATATATTGAAATCTGAGATTATGGAAAGACACCACCATGTTGCAAATACTGGCCATAAATGCTTTTTACAGCTCACTGCTGCATATCTGTATTCCAGTAGATGCCAAGTTCATCATTCTCTTTGCAAAGTTGAGCATGCACAGGTTCCTTTTTAAACCGTGTCTTGAGCTGTATTGTCTAGATGCCACTCTAGATTACAGAAATCGTATCTTTTAAAACATCAATGTATTTTTATTGACAAGCTGTGCATTCCTATTCCTAGGCTCTTCAAAGAGAGTCTCTGCTAAAACTCAGACAACATCTGTGATATGCTCCAACAGATCACACTCTCAGCTATCAAAGGACTGCTGCAGAGGTCACCTCTATTGGCAGGCTAGGTTCAGTCCACTATGCCAAACACTGGTGTTCAGCTCAGTGAAACATCCTCTCCAGTCCCACCCTCTTACTTGCTCCCTGATTAAGCCTTGCAGGGAATATTGCAGCTTTCCTTGGTGCCCTTGTCTGAAGACTCTAGCTCATTCAGCCACTGTAAAAGAGCAGAAGTGGGAGCAAAGATTTTACCCCACGTCCTGCAATTACACCGATGATACGCTGCTTTGTCCCTTAGCTGTGCTGACTATATATACCACTGGAAGGTACACAAAAAGGATTCTGAAAACATAGCATAGGCATTCAGGTGAGTATGTTGCTACAACTTACTTTCTTTTCAATATTTTATTGTAATAACTTGCAATTATATGCACAATTGGTTTAGCAGATTTTATTAGCAGTACATCCAATTTGACTGGATGCCTTTCCTGAAGTGTATTCCCCCTTCTCCCTCCCCACTGCCACCCCCAAGTTCTGAATTACAATATCATAATTTGCACCATCTAGTATTTTGACTATGCTACCACTGTAATTTAGGTGCCTCACATGTCAATGTCATATTCTTGCACCAAGTAAGACTGTGAATAACACTGTACCATAATATATTAACTATGCATAACACCTCCTCTATCCCGAATTTCAAAACACTTTACAAAAAAAAGATTAGAAGTCCACATGAATTACTTACTTTTGCATTCAGAGGGCACACAGAGAGTGCACTCCTAAAAAGCTGTTCTTCTGACCTCCACTGACTGCTGCGGAGTGCACAGCGCATAACATTTATCAACAAGATTCCAAGTACTGCCACAGCAAGAATTTTCTTAAGGAAAGAGAGACAAGTTAAGAAAGAAACCATTCAATTGAAGCACTTCACCGTCAACTTTACTGACTGTTTTGATAGTACCTTTTTCTTGGCTTGCTTACTCAAGAGACTAAATCCATATGTAAACAGAATACAATATCCAATACTGGGGAGGTAGATGACTCTCTCTGCAATAACAAATCCTACTCGGAAGAACAGGTTACTTGCAGGAAGAAAAGGGATAATAAGAAATCCGAGTCCCAGTGTGAGAATTCTGCAAACGAGAAACAGATTCTCAAATTAACCACAAATCTTAACAAAAGTACCTTTTCCACTTATAAACTTTATTTTAACATTGTAGAAGGATGTGCATATGGAACTGGGCATTCAAAAGCAGCCTTTGGGAGCTACATAACAAAATCAAATTAAGTTTCAGTGAGGTTTTGACACTTCACTCCATCAGGCACTTTTAAAATCCTAGCTATAATTCCCAAAAAAGCAATGGTCATGCTTCCAAGCCAGAAAATAGCCCCCATTACACATTAATTACATAATTCCTATTTAAAATAAACAGGTAGGAAAAGTAGTGGTAAAAGCTACCTGTCTATTTCTGGAACTAGTATGTCAGTAGCAAGGGAAAAATATAGGTCACCGTGGAAGAAACTTAGGTACAGATCCTATTGAGAGAGCATTTTGTTTCCTAACAGACCCATCAATAGTAGAATCCATTGTGCTTAACCACCTGAAAGCTAGTCATCTACACTTTTTCTACACTCAGCAGAGAGAGGCATTTCTTGAGGGCAGTTTGTATTCCTTGTTTTAGGTGTCTGTGTTAGGATGAGTAATCCTCAGCAGGTACCTATGGACTACACAGAGCTTAGAAAACTGACAGTAGGTACCTTACTTTTGCAGAGCTGACAGAATGAATCCTGGGTCTGCTTCAGGTGTTTGTTGTGAAACCCGCAGATATGGTAGTTTTCTACTCTAATTTATTACAAATAAGTCTCTGTACTGTAATGTAGGTGTGTCCTCTTACTCTTTTCTCCCTCCCCAAGAGTTCTAGGCCTTCACAATGCTTTTTGTCTTTACTTTTTACTAAAAAACTGTTCAGCATATATAGGCTTAGTGTGTGCGTTTTCCACTAGAAAGTATGACATCACTTGTTTCAAGAATTCCATCCCTCTCCAAAATGATTTTATCTGTGCATATGAGTATGGGAACAGAGGACAGGAAGGCAAGTGAGATGTTAACATTTGAGGGGACAAGGGGAAAGAGATGGAATTACAGAATACCACAGAAAAGAAAATATTCAGCACTCTGAACAACAGAATGACATTGTTGTGACTAAGCTGCTGAAAAATTTTAAAGAACTGAGAAATTAATTATACATAAAATCCATGGGAACGGACCCTGAAAAGTTAATCAGGAGCCCTTAGTGAGACTGAATAGTTAAGAAATTTTTTGAGTTCCTTCGGGTAAAGTACAAGTTGTTTCCTCAGTAGATACTATGGGACATCATTTTACTTTTTAATTGTGTGGCCATGGCCAGCATTTTTACCTCCTTTCAAGGTACCTCTCCTCTCTCTCATTTTCAGGAGATCAAAGCAGATGATGACTTATAAGAAGTAGGGGCAACAACATACATCAATTCCTATTCTGTTCTGAGCACAGATTACTTTTTACCACCTACAGTGCTAAGGATCTCAAAATGCCATTTCAGAAGAAAAATAAAGCAGCCATCCATACCTCCTCCTCCAACTCTGTTTCCCACTAGTCAGTGTACAGTGATGGGCCCAAATAGGGATAAAACTGTAATGACAGCTATAAATATTTATTTTAACTGCATTTGCTAGACACTGCTTCCACTGAATTGGTACAAGTATCAGTAGTGGATCTAACAAAATAATACTGTACTCAAGTTGGCCGGGCATTTAAAAATCATCACTGTCTCTTACCTTCTCTTATGGCTGTCTTCTGAGCACAGAGCTTGGCATATCAGACCAATTAGGCAGAACCAAAGTGCTGCTAGTGCAATTATCCTCCAGTCACTGACGGATTTAATGAGGGGTACGCATCCCATTGACCAATCAAAACACAGCCACCAGGGACACAACAGCAACCACGCATTCAACGAATAGTAGTAATTATAGTTTATAGCCTGTCAGTCAAAAAGAAAACAAACATTTATTTGATACTAAACTTAAGGGGGGGGGGAGAGCAAGTTTAGTTTCTCTGCTATCATTGCACTTATCACAAAATATATCTTATACAATAAAGAGGCCTTAAATACTATTAGACTACAAGTAGTTACATATCCATTTAATTTACAGCTGTGAAATTAATTTTTGTTTTTAAACATAGCTAGGTGGCTCTCCTGTTCAGGGCAGGGAAATGAAATGCTGTGCTGTCCAACCAATATCCACATAAATAAAAAAAATAAATCTCCTACAATAGGAAAAATGTCAAAAGACAGCACTCACTGTCTTCGCCCTTCATTCTCCATCTCCAGAAAGAGCCTTAATGCAGTCAGAGGTATAAAGCCAAGACATACTCCAAATGCACCAGACCAGAACTTTATGCTATTTTCTTCACTTGTGAAAGAACAGATGAAGAATCAAACACAGTATGTGGAAAAGGGACTGAAACCCAGCATAAGCTAAATCCTTGCATGCATGGGAAAAGTAGTGAGTAAATGGGAATATACTTCTATGTGTGCAGTGCATGCTAAATTGAATGCAAAGAATATACAAGGTATGCTATTTTAAAAAATTGTAGAAAATCATCACAGCAGCACAAGGGAAGGGTGACTCATCACACATCTTGAAATGTAAAGACTGCCCATTTTATTGTTTCTTTGAAGCACAGAAAATTCAATTTGATGACAAAGACAAATGTTCTGAGCTTGCCAGAAAAAAATAACTTCATAACTTACTCTCACAAACAGACTGTCTGCAAATGAAGCCGGGTTGTCTACTTCCGTGAAAGCTGGTGGCCCTGTGCCCATAATCCTCCAGCGTATATAAAGTATACTGGCCCCTCCAGACATCAGAAGAGTTATCCTGAAAAGCAGCCCCTTTCTTAACAGCCCAACATTCTACAGGAAAGAAAGATAAAAAAACCCCTCATATAAAAACATTATTTTGTTCTCTTCCCACTACATTCACATCCTTTTCACCACCATCTCAGACTCCTGTGCATTTTTGCTATTAGAGTTGACATTTTTCTTATTTTTGCAGTTACTACAAAGCTCTCAAACTTTACTATACTTTCATTGACTAATTGCAAAATATTTTTTTCAAACATTTTCATTTCCTTCTCAATCAGAAAAGAAAACTTGTTTACTAAGAAGTCTCTCTTCTACAAATCCTCAATAACTCCATAGCTGATCTAATTTTACACAGCAATTTCTGAAAGGGAATTTGAGCAGAGTACAGCCTTTAGTATACAGCATATTAAATTGATCTTTTCTTTTTAAAATGGAGGATGGTTACTTTGTGAACTTTCTTTTAAATAGCTATATCTAGTTGACCGCTTGTCATTGAAAGTTGTTGTCCACTTAAGTCTCTTTAGCAGTAAAATTACATGACTGCGTACAAGAAAATTGCATAGTTAGAAGTTGGGAGGAATGAGATTCACATTCACTAGTGTGATTAAAAAGCTAATGGAAGACAGGCACCCAAATCACTTTGGTCAGGCTAAAATAACCCAATATCTACAAAAAATTGTGTTTTATCTACATTAACTCAGTTGATTTACATCACGTATTTTGTAATACACACTTTAGGGTCTAAAGAAGGCAATTCACATAAAACATAGAGAAGTGATGTCACAGAAGCTAAATTTAGCACACTTTCCCATTTTTTCCCCTGTGAAGTATAACGTATTTTCTCCAGGCACACATCAGTTTCATAAATGAAAAGAAAAACACTATACTGTAGAGGTTCTTCAAGCTTCACGAGCAGAGATTGGAAAGAGAATAATCAGTAACTATGATAGCCCTGTCACAGCTTCGAGATGCAAACCCAAGCTTCCAACACCCTACCCAGCTAGCAAATGGTAACTCAGGTAGGAAATGAAGGGTTGCCTTAGAGCTGTCTAAAAACTAACCTGATGGCTGAAATTGCTCTACATACAGCCTCAGCAAGTCACTAGAGAAGCAGGAGATGGAAGACGAGAGTTTCTCTGAAATGTGAGATCATTTGGGTTCCTTCTTTTTCCATTCTACATGTCTGAAGATTAAAGTGTTGGCAAACTATGGATTTTTACACAGAAGAATTGACTGGATCCTAAAAAATAAGGTCATGTGATTGCCAGTATTAGTTTTCCTTTAGTCCTACCTTTCTCCCTTAGCCTGATATGCTTCTATTACCTTTTAAAACCCGATAGTTATACATGATCGATTCTGTGTCCTCCACGAGAGATGGCACACTAATTATGATTACCTATTGCAACATGCTGATTAGCAAGCACCACCGTAATTATTTAGGAGATCAATATTAGTTATTTCTGAAGACATGAAGAAAAATAGGCTTACTGCACAGACATCTGACAGTGCCCTGGCTTGAAGATATTTATTCTCTAAAATGATAGAAAAGTTAAGTTTAAAAGCAATACTCAGATGGGTTTTTAAAATCTGTAGTTGACAGCAGAGTCATTATACAATTTTTAGCTGAATGCCTAACGATAAAGAAGTTTGTAATGTTGATTTTACACAAGCTAGCCTTTGTGCTCAGATGGTTACTTCCAATTTACACATCCCAGTAACTGAAGACACTACAATGAGGATTACAGGAAAACATTCCTAAAAACTAGTTTTGGAACAGAATTGTGCTATGAAGGAAAACCGTATAGTGACAACTTATAACTCCTTTATGACAGAGTAACTACACAAAACCTCTCATCCCAGACTTCATTTCGTTTAACAGTACATGCAACTTCGTAAAGGCCAGATTTCACAAATCACCACAAAATCTCTTAGTAGGCAGAATTTAAAAAGTAGAAAGAGTATTATCGTATCATCTTTGATTTAGAGTTAACTGAAATCTGGCATGAAACCGAAACCTGTCTCAGTCAAGAAGAAAAAAAATCTGCAAGTAAGAGAATTTAAGACCTGCCTTTCAACAAAAGAAAACAAAAAAAACCATCTTGAATACACTTCCATGAAAAGAGCAGAACAGATTTTTGTAGGTGGCAGGAGCTAAAATTAATTACTTCTATTAAAAGAAGAAGAAAAAAAGGCACATTTGATGTTTTCTTCACCCAGACAGAACTGTTTAAAAGTCACAAAAAACAGAAGCATAATGCCTTGAGCTCTTCATGATTAAAGAGTAATCCTCCAAAAAGGTTTGACTCTGACACATTTCACAGAATCATAGAATGGCTTGGGTCGGAAGGGACCTTCAAGGATCATCTAGTCCAACCCCCGCCCCCAGCCATGGGCAGGGACATCTTTGACTTGATCAGGTTGCTCAAAGCCCTGTCCAACCTGACCTTGAACACTTATAATAATGGGGCACCCACAACTTCCCTGGGTAACCTGCTCCAGTGCCTCACCACCCTCAATTGTAAAGAATTTATTCCTTACATCCAATATCATTCTACTCTCTTTCAGTTTAAAACCATTGCCCCATGTCCTGTCACTACAGGCTCTGGTAAAAAGTCTCCATCTTTCTTATAAGCCCCTTTTATATATATTGAAAGGCCACGATAAGGTCTCCCCAAAGCCTTCTCTCCTCCAGGCTGAACAACCTCAACTCTCTCTCTGCCCTTCTTCACAGGAGAGGTGTTCCAGCTCTCTGATAATTTTGTCACCCTGCTCTGGACCTGCTCTAACAGGTCCATGTCTTTCATCCACCCCAGAGCTGGATGCAGTACTCCAGGTGGGGTGTCACCAGAACACAGTAGAGGGGGAGAATCACTTCCCTCAACCTGCTGGCCACACTTCTTTTTATACAGCCCAGGAAACTATTTGCAGGCACATTCACATACACATTGCAGGCTCATATCCAGTTTTTCATCCACCAGTATCCCCAAGTTCTTCTCCGCAGGGCTGTTCTCAATCTATTAATCCCTTAGTCTGTATTGTTACTGGGGATTGCCCTAACGCAGGTGCAGGACCTTGCACTTGACCTTGTTGAACTTCATGAGGTTCACAGGGGCCCACTTCTCAAGCTTGCCAAGGTCTGGATGACATCCCGTCCCTCAAGAGTATCAACTTTCCGCTTGGTACCATCTGCAAACTTGCTGAGGATGCACTCAATTCCACTATCTGTGTCATTGATGAAGATATTAAATAGTATTGGTCCAAGTATGGACCCCTGAGGGACACTGCTTGTATGGTTTCCACTTGGACATTGAGCTTTTTGACTGTAATTCTTTGGATGCAGCCACCCAGCCAATTCCTTACCTATCTAACAGTCCATCAGTCAAACCCATCTCTCTCCATTTTAGCAGCAAGAATGTTGTGGGGGACCATATCAAAGGCCTTACAGAAATCCAGGTAGATTACATCAGTAGCTTTTCTCTTGTACACTGATGCCGTCACTCTGTTGTAGAAGGCCACTAGATTAGCCAGGCACGATCTGCCCTTGGTGAAGCCATGTTGGCTGCCTCTAATCACCTCCCTGTCTTTCATATGTTTTGACATAACTTCCAGGAGGATCTGTTCCATGATCTTCAAAGGCACCACCGATGTGAGGCTGACTGGTCAGTAGTTCTCAGGGTCCTCCTTATTACCTTTTATTTCCATCATGGTAATTCTGAACTGTCTCTGCTTTAGTCCCCTACAGCTCTAGACTCTTTCCTTGCCATATGCTAGCTGGCATTACTCTCATTATACAACAAAATTTTCCAGCATTCCTGTGCTGCATGAAATACGCCTATACCCCTCACTTAGCCATTCTCGGTCAAATCTATTGTTTCAGTTTTAGAGATTCCACTTCTACTGATTTCCCCCCGAAGCTCTTCACTTCACTCTTTGCAAAGGAATTTAAAAGCCCTGTAAGACTTGTGCTACTCAGAAACATGAACAAGACTTCTCTGCAGCGAAACCACTGATCAATGCAAAGTACAATGAATGTTCCTTTGCCTCACTGAACCCTGGATGGGAGAGGCAAATCATTTAGCTGTTGAACAGCAGCGATGCTCTAATAGGCTGTTGGTCTATTTGGCTGCTATCAATCATTCACCTGAGGCCGATTGGTTCTGTGATTTGGTTGCCAGTACAAATATTAGGTGCCAGATTCCACTTGAGCCAGTACCAGACGAAGTGATACCAAGAAAAGTCAGAAATTTGATCCTTAGTGACTACAAGTGCTTACATGTTTTTTTCTTTTAAACTCCCAAGCTACTAGGAACTGTATCCTGTTTGGTAATTTGTATTCTGAAAAAAAACAGTGTAATACTTTAGTGGGATTGGCAAAGTAGACTTAATATTTCTTTTTATGTACTTTTTCAAATGTCTATCTTATTTGAGAATTTGAATAAGTATCTCTCTCTTTACTCTGACCAAACATTAACATCTGTGTTAAACAACCATTTCAGGTGTATAGGTACTAACCCTGGAGAACTTGTTGCATCAAGCAGTCAGCTCTTCCACATCATATTTTTAACATACTGTTGAGAGAAGTGTGGAATGGATTTCACTATCCAGTGCAATTCTAATGTTATCCCATTACTACTCAAGTTGCTGCAAAGATACCATAGCCTTACTAGGCTGACTGAAAATACCTCTATTTGTTTTTAATTCTCAACAACACCAAAACTATCAGAAGTTGTATCTTTGTCTTTTGTACATGACTGTCTGAATGGCCAGAATGAACAAAACCTCTGAGGACTCACCTCCAATGACTTGTCCTTATGTAGTAACTTTTGAATAAGCTCCAAAACATTTAGTTTGTTAATCACCAGTGCATCAAACACTGCATTCAAACCCTAGGCAACCAAGAGAAAAATAAAAGCATAAGATAGAGCAGCTAACCACAAATGTTTTTTTTAAATACATCTTAAATTCTACTTCTACCATGAGTTATAGTACATCTTAATACTCATTCCAAACAAGTAGATACATTGGTAGTAATGATCTCAGAATGGTAAATTGAGAACCTGAGCTCAGGTAAGTAGAATATCATGTTACTGTAATGGGGATTCTGCTGCTAAATGAAACAACCCTTTGGGCAATACCATGTACCAGCAAGCTGGACCCCAAATGCATGGCTGCAACAGTATTCTGCTCTCTGTTTTCTTTCCCAAATGTTCCACAGCACAAATGCTGCAGTTAAAAGGTAAGGCTTCTGTCAGTAAGGTGGAGTTTCTTTATGCCTTCTACTTTTTTTTGCTGTGCAGCATAGAATCTTTTGACTGTCAGGTTTCAAAAATTTTTTAAAGGGTTCATAAATTGTAGCAACAAACAAAGGCTCAGAAAGATTTGAAGGAGGTATCAGGCCTGCTTTTCTTGCAATTACATCAATATACACAGTGGAAGTTGCTGAAAAAAAAACAGAAGCTCTATGTGACATCAGCCACAACACATAAAACTAGAGCATATTCAATGCTTTGCAGGATTACATTTGCACGTACAACCCCCAAGCAAGCAACCAAAATACATCCAGGGGTAATTCTGCTGAGGTGACCAGCAAAATCCAGCTTTTAACATTTTCCCTTCAATGCTTCAGCAATCACCAACCACAACAACCCTTGAATACTTAGCCTGTACCCTAACAACTTTGGAAATTGCCTCAATGTTCTAAAGACTAAATGGAAAAAAGACAGTAAAAATAGTTCCAGATGAGACAAAGAGTTAGGACACTGGGAGGCCACAAGTCTCTTTCTAAGAGTCAAAGGGAGAAGACAGAAGGTAGGTTAGAGAGTGGCGTAGTTCCATGTAGAAGGCTTTTTAATGTGTGATTTATCCCTTCATCCCTCCGATCCATGCCCCTCAGCACAACAATAAATATAATCATCCTAGCAATGCAACAGCAAACAAATAAAAAACACAGATCCAGTAACAATTCTGTGTCTGATGGCTCAAATAATTACTTCATACTGCTAAAGGAAATAATCGCACCATGTTTTAAGAGAATTCCTTATGTTTTCCTTACAGACACCTTTGAAAAATATATCACTCTACAAACATTAAAAAAATGATGTCCTAAAGCAAGAGGTTTTCTGTAATTTCTTCTCCCTTTTTTTTCTAGCAAGGACAAGAGGGCCCTTGCCGCAAAGAATTCTTCTGATTCTGTTGCTTTAATTACGTCAGTTAAAGCTACAAATTTGATTTATTTATAAAGATATATGGCTTTATAAAAGGTAAAAATCACAGATTTAGCATTTCAGGTGGCTGACTTGGTCACCCAAACCAGAATGTCTTCACTGAAGTAAAACGTCTTCTCTGCTTTTTAAAGCAAGAGCACAGTGAACATGAACAGTAACTGTATCTGTTTGCATAGACAGATCCTTAAATAAGGGACAGAAGGATGAGATTCAGTATTAGAAATGCATAAACAATGGCCCTACTTCTAATTACACTGTTCACAAAAGCAAGAGGGTGGAGCTTTTAAAAATGCTCTCCACCAGTTATGTCTTTGTTCGTAAGCCTTCAACATGAAGTTTGTAGGCCTGCTATCTCAACAATTACATTCAAAACCAAGACCAACAAACATGATACACATTGAAACTAACACTGTATATCTTTTAAATTTTGCGAGGTATTAGCAGATATATGCAACCCACTTACGAAACATAAAATGAAGAATTCCAACTGATTGGCAGGGATACAATCAAGACAGATCTACCAGAATATTGCTTTTTGTCAACATTAACTAGGAAAAGAACAAGAAGGTGTGCATGCAATTAGCTGTGGAAAAGACTCATCTCTGTAGGTTTTACAACAGCACCTGACAGATGCTCAAGTCAAAATTCAGTCAACAAGAGGATTCTTACCAGTATTGTAATTCCTTGTTCTTTGCACAGCATGGCTATTGCACCCAGGATAACACTCACCAGCACCCAGAATATAGAAAAATTATGTCCTTCCTTATCTGTCAAAATAAAGCGTGACATAACATTAGGTTTATACATTTAAAGGTAAAGTTAGAAACGTAAATGAAAAGTAGAATTTAAAAAAACATACAGCACTTAATCTCACTATCTTTTCTATCAGTCAGGATCTGAATACACAGACTTAAAAACCATGGTGCACCTCCTGCAATATGCTGGCATTTGTCCCTTTATTGCAGTAATTTTCTATTCTCAGAGACATTAGAAATCTCCCTGTTTGCAAGACATTTTAGCCAGACTAATTAGAATGGCAGAAGCTTCACATAGTTTCCACACTTCATCATCTGCAAAGGTTAATTCCCAATATTTAGACACATTTGTCATCCTTAGCTAGCGCTCTATCATTACTGGCCACTGTCTTCCAAGCTCCCACAAGAACAAGAAATTCTTTCTAATGGTTACACATGAAGTGTCACACACCCAAACTGTTTTAACTGCAGTCTAATCTACAAAGGCACAATGAGCTGCTTCTCCAGGGCTGCTGCATTTAGCAAGTACCTCATGTCCTTTCATTAGCACTGCAATGGAATGCCATGGAGCTCAAAAATTTCAGCATCTGAGCAGAGAAGCAGTTAGTTCTTGCACTCAGGAAGCAGTTTTACAGCAGGGTGAGGAACTCTGGGGTTAAGAGATCAAGAATAACTACAGCTTCTACTCAAAGAAAGAGTCTTTAAAGACTGCACCATGTAGCTGATTTTGGGTACTACAAGCAGGCATTTCTGAGATTAATATAACAATAAGCCCTGCTTCAGCCAAGGTACTATCACACACACAGTACATGGGTACTTCACATAAAAACATATCTGTCACAACCTCTACTCCACAGGTGCAAGCAACAGAGGGAAGCACTCAGCTCATTCAGAGGCAGTTTCTTGATTCAAGCAACATGGGCTCTACAGGCATCACAAGAATCAATCTTTGACTTGGCACGTGAAAAAACAAAAGTTGAACTCTACATTCATTGACTGAATCCCTTTCTTACTTTCCTTGATCTCTAGAACAGCTCTTCCCCTACTGCTAATGCAGGTTTGACCCTCAGTACTTAAACAGAACTACAATAATGGACTATGGAAAGGGTAAATGGCAGAATTAAGATGAATTTCAACAGAAGTAAGCACCTACACCTAAGCTGGTATACTAGGCTTCCTTTTTAACTGGTTGAGAGAAGAGGACTTTAATCCTTTAGGGATTAAGCCACCTAATCAAATGCAGTTGTCCACCTTTCAGAGAAGTAGCTCGCTCTCTTCACTGATTGTAGAGGGAAACCAGTATACTAGCTCAGATGTTGTTGGGTCAGGTACAAACTGTAACTAGTGTGAAAAGGATCTGCTGACGTTGGCCTCCTTTCTCATTTTGAAGCAGAATACTTCTTTTGTGGCAGAGAACAGTTTTCGTAAAAATATGTGGAAGAACATGTTTTGAAGTTGCTTCTGGCGCTCCTTTCTTACCTAAGACTTAAACCTTCAACAGAGCGAACATTAAGATGTTTGAGATTCATCATTGCAATACCTAGTAGGCATTTGTTCCTTCTCCCTCCACTCCAAATTATATCTTCACAGATGAGGTAAGACTTAACATCAGAGTGCAGATGTTACAAAGTTAAAAGAAAGTCTTCTGAAGGAAAAAGTCATACACATCTCAACAATACCAAAACAAACCATGGAAATACAAAATACATAATGACTAAACTAAAGAAACATTGCAGCTAAAAAAAAAAAAATGCAATGAGGAAACTCCAGCTCACATCAAATATGCAAAAGAACAACTGAGGGTTGCAATTCATAGAGGAAAGGGCTTCAAAATTCATTCTAAGAATATTGCTAAGAATAAAAGTAATATGTCCTACATGCATCCCTTGAAGGAGCTCTTCAACTCTTCAGACTCTGCAATGCAACACTGTTCAGCCAGTTCTTGAAATTCACTTTTGGCTTGTTTTTTGTTTCTTTTTTTTTTAAATGTAGAAATAAACTGGATGAGAGGATGAGAAGACGGAAGGCAAAGTAATTGACTGTGTTCACAAAATGACAATCAGTCATTCTTAGTAAGTGTAAAAGAGAGATCAGTGAACAAATGGACTTCACTGAGTTCACTGAAGTACACTTTCTTCAGCTGAGAGATTTCTTACTCCCAGAATCAAATCCTGGCGGAAAGAAGTCAGGACAGCTAAGCACTTCTCAGAGAAGCAGTATTCAGTACACAAATACAAATTATCTTAACATGGAAGACAGTGGGAAGCATATATAGTAAGAGACCAGCTGGTGATTCACAAATGCTTTGATGATTTGAAACATAGGAAGTAATAGGAAAAAAGGAACTAGGTCAAATTATCAAGGACAAGTACAACAGCAGCACACTCATACAGAAACAAACTCAGAAAGGTCACATCACAACATGAGAAAAGGTAGGTATTGAAAGAACAAACCCTACAATTCCATAGATATATTAGTATGAAGAGCATCAAGGAAGGAGTTATTCCAACATTCAGTGGGAAGGAAAATGGACAATGCCAAGAAAGCAGAAGTGTTCTGTGACTTTTTGCTTCATTTTTTTCACAAAGAGGTCAGCTGCAATCAGATGGCAAGCACACCACGAGTAGAAAGGAAGCAAGAACAAAAGCAAAAACAGTGAACGACAAGACACAGAATTTGTAGAAGTTAATCTGTTTTAAATTACAATTGATTAAATTTACTCTAACAGGTCCTATGCAACCCAGAGTAATCTCAACTGTTACCTGTAAGACATCATGAAAAACACATGAGAATCTGGAAGCTTGAAATAAAACAGTACCTACATGCCTACTTTTAAAGAGGAAAAGAGGTATGAAAGGATAAGCTAAAGAAACAAAGCTAAGCTGATCGGTCAAAATTATCCAAAAAAAACCCCACTTAAGACAAAATATTTTCCAGGTGACCCTCTAAAACATGAAAGGATATGATTAATTGTTTGCCAAAGACATATTTTAGCTATTTATATCAAACTAAGTATAACTTCTCACTTGGATAGGAAAAAAAAGGGCCTTCTCAATGAAAGCCAACCTGTAAACAGCCTATACCTTGACTTCGTGAAGGCATGGGAATACCACAGGAGACAGTGTGAAATACACCAGAAAATATATGGGCTACATGTAATTATCACAGAATGGGAACAAATAACAGCTAGAAAACTACACTAAGAGTCTAGCTTATTGTGAAAAATGTAAAGATAACATTCTGGATTGGGGCTTTCCTTTGTCTGGTGCTAACAGATAATTTTAAAAATTTGGATGATAGAATAAGGAGTATGCTAATTAAGTCCAGAGGTGCTGCCAGGCTGCAATGACCAGCAAGCATATTAAGGAGAAGTCAGAATTCCATTGACAAACTGGAGAAATGGTCTAGCAACAAAACCAATAACTGAATGCCATTCAACAGGCACACATTTAAAGTTGTGCAGAAACAGACCTGTCTTCTTGTGAACATCCCAAATCTGAGATGCCAGGAATGTCTCAGCACATCAAGTGTAGCCAAGCTTAAGTATGGACTCTCAAAGGTGGTAAAAGCACCCAGCAAAAGAGCAAATAACAAGGGACCCATGAGGATCTTATGGGGGACTGCGTCAAAGGCCTGGACTTCAGTAAGGCCTTTGACACAGTCTCCCATAAGATCCTCACAGAGAAGCTGTTGATGTACAGGCTGGATGTGCAGAGAGGTGGTTTGAAAACTGGCTGAATGGCCAGGCCCAGATGGTAGAGATCAGGGGCACAAATTCTAATTGGAGGCCAGTAATGACTGGAGTACCCCAGGGGTCAATATTTGGTCCAGTCCTGTTCAACAACTTAATTAATGGCTTGGATGGTGGGGCAGAGTGCACCATCATCCAGTTTGTGGATGACACCAAACGGGGAGGAGTGGCTGATGTGCCAGAGGGTCATGCTGCCATCCAGAGGGACCTAAACAGGCAGGAGGAGTGGGCTGTAGGAAGCTCATGCAGTTCAACAAGGGAAAGTGCAAAGCCTTGCAGCTGGAGAGGAACAACCCCAGGCACAGTACATGCTGGGGGCCACCTAGCCGGAAAGCAGCTTGGCAGGAAAGCACCTGAGAGTCCTGGTGGACACCAAGTTGAACACGAGCCAGCAATGTGCCCTTGCAGCAAAGAGGGCTAATGGTGTCCTGGGCTGCATTAGGTAAAGTATTACCAGGAGGCCAAGGGAAAGGATCCTTCCCCTCTACTAAGCACAGGTGAGGCCACACCTGGAGCACTGTGTCCAGTTCTGGGCTCCTCTATACAACAGAGACATAGACATACTGGAAAGAGTCCAGTAAAGGGACACAAAAATGATGAGGGGACTGGAGCGTGTCTCCTGTGAGGAAAGGCTGAGAGAGCTGGGACTGTTCAGCCTGGAGAAGAGAAGGCTCGGGGGGAATCTCATCAATGTCTATAAATACCTGAAGGGAGGGTGCAAAGAAGAAGGAGACAGGCTTTTTTCAGTGGTGTCCAGTGACAGGACTAGAGGCAATGGGCACAAACTGAGACACGGAAGGTTCCCTCTGAACATCAGGAAACACTTTTTTATTGAGAAGGTCACCAAGCACTGGCATAGGTTGCCCAGAGAGGTGGTGAAGCCTCCATCGTTGGAGATACTAAAAAGTCGTCTGGATACAGGCCTGGACACTGGCCCTATGTGACCCTGCTTGAGCAGGTCAGCTCAGGTGACCCCCAGAGGTCCCTTCTTTTCAGCTGCATATGCGGAAGAAGTTCTTCACTTTGAGGGTGACAGAGCACTGGAACAGGCTTGCCAGGGGGGTTGTCGAGTTGCCTTCTCTGGAGATATTCAAAGCCCACCTGGACTATGTCCTGTGCAACCTGCTCTAGGTGAGCCTGCTTTAGCAGGGGGGTTGGACTGGATGATCTCTGGAGGACCCTTCCAACCCTTGCCATTCTGTGATTCTGTGATTCTAACCTTAACCATTCCATGATTCTGTGATCAAGATCTCCTCCCAGAAGCCATAATCGCTGTTCCTTTGTTTTCTCTTGCAGCCTCAAAAGGTCAACACAGTCATATACAGAACCGCAGTATTATGAAAATTCATCAGCAATTAAACTTCAAAGAGAAAGAATTTCAATGAAGAAACATTTTATCTTGTGCTTGTTCCTGGGTCAATATGCACACCACCACTCCCCCGCCCCACCCCAACTGCAGAAATCTCAGTGAACTAGGCTGGAAAAATAGATACACAAGACAGTCATTCAGCAATGCCTTCAATTTTCTCTTTTTTTAACAGTGATTTGAAAATGTGAAGCACTGCATAAGTGCTAATTATTATTATGAGATACACACATGCCAGCTCTAACAAAGCGCATTCCCCTAATACGGTGCTTCCCACCAGAAAAATCTTGTGTCAGAAAACTAAACCAATCTCTCATTGGCACCTGTGCCTGGTTGAAACTGGTGCACCATATTGTGAGTGGGCATTGTGCCACTCTAACAGATGGACCAAATTGTAACCATGCCAAAGAAACAGAGTACTTGCTCCTTTTCTTTTTTTTTTTTTTAAGCTAGAAAAATACAGCATTTCTATACAAAACCAAAAAGGGCTGCTCAGATGGTCCCTCTTTAGGAGTACGTTAAGTCTGAAAGTTGAAGGGATTCAATGAAATACCTATATAAACCATAAACAAGCTATGAGGGCTCCTCCATTTAGACTGCTAGACTTAAGCATAAGCATTCCTAGACCAAGGACGCATACACAAAGTGTTTTACAGTGTGGAATTGACTGATCCTAAATTTATGAGCAGCACATTGGTATCACCTCAACTCTAACTTCCTAAACGCTAATCCTGTTACAAGTGACCTTATTTTGCAGTGTCCTAAATTTACAAGTCAATGAAGACAAATTCCTTATAAGTTAAGTATATGAAGAAAACACTACATTCAGATTAGCAAGCTTAGTCATACTTTAAAGTCAAACTAACAATATCCCAAACAATTATTACCAATTCAGACATTTAGGCATTTGGCATCTCCTTCTTCAAAGTTAATGGAGCAACTTGGGGCTCAGCCAGGTGGCAGCTTGGAGCAGCTTAAGAAGTCACCACCTTCAGGTGAAACCTAGTAATTGGTTCTGTGAAAGCACCTAGTCCTTTGAAAGTTGAAGCAAAGTTAGTTATGTTGAGCTTCTGTAGGAAGTTTTAATTTTTAACTGAAATAGATCACAAATGCTCATATATTCCATTGATGTGCCCTTCCTGCGGGCATGGTATCTTCCAACTAAACTGCTACAAATACTCATCTAACCAAGCTCTAACATTTCCCTGCTTGTGAATTGCTAAGCAAAGGGGGAAGAATTAACTGGTCATGAAAGATCACATAAGAATCCACCGTTAGAATTAACTTAAGCCTGAGGTCTCCTTGTGTGTCTCCATATGTACATACTACTGCAGCTCAGCTCAGTGTTTCACTTAATAATGAAATAACAATAGCAAATGCCATTCCTAAACATATCCAAGCATCTCAAACTCATTACATATATGCTACAGTAAAGGGATCATCTATCCCTGAATTACACCTTCTTGGACAAGCAAAATTTAGCAATAATTCTACAAAAAAAGGTTACTGTTTCTCCTCTGCCTACTAAAAAGTTGTTAGTTTTTCCACATACAGTTATTCTCTCCCAGTAAGTTCAAATATGAACAGTAGGGCACACTGTTGAAAAATCAGGGCCCACATTTAATAATAGTAAATACCTCTTGACCAACTACAAAGTATCTAACAAATTCCCCGTATCTTAACAATTCTCTCTTTCACACAGAAGACCTATACATTTCCAATCTATAGGAAAACCTCCACCACACAAACCTCCAACATTCACAAAACTCATCACTACAGTCTACTTCACATGTTTTATTAAATTAGCAATGAACTAGTAGGTGATTAACAGGTGACTACACAGAACAGAACAAAACAGAAACACACAGCCAGAACGAAGTCATTTTTAGAAGTTGTAGCATATGAGCAAACAGTTGGTCCCCTATTTAATATCCAGGCCGATATTACTCACATGAAGCAAATATCACAAACTCGTAATTTTACACTATTCAGAGATCACCAATGCAGATGGCAAATACATGCAACTGGATCACTGTCAAGGTTGATGACAAAGGAAGGCAAAATGAATACTACAGTGGTTTTAAAACGCCCTATGAATTCCCAGAGAAGCTGCATTACAGTTCAACAAAGTTAATAACCCACAATTCCCTTCAGAACATACCTAAACAGTTGTCAGCTCTTGCTGTCTCCAAAGCCTATGCAGTGGATTTGTCCCCACAGTTGTGTTTTAAAACAGCAGGACAGAATGAGAACAACAGATTAGTTCCTTGCAAATATAAATGTTATCCTATCAAAGATGGTAACATGAAAAACTGTATATTGGGAAAAAGTAACAGAATTTTAGAACTTCAGTAAGACATAATTATAGCCTACATAGCGTGTTAAATGCTGAGACTTAAAAAAAAAATTAATGCTACAGATTCTGGCTAAAAGAAACTGTCTACCCCAAAATCCACCAAAACCACAGATAAAACACATCAGGCAAACAAGCTGCAGTATATCTTGAGCTTTACAAACCATTATTTTCCTTTAGAAGTTTTCCAGTCTGACACAGATATTTTTCTGATCTCCTGATTGTTTTCAGTATGATACATACTTCTCCATAGTACCCGCAAATCATAGAATCATAGAATCACTTTGGTTGGAAAAGACCTTTAAGATCATCGAGTCCAACCTTTAAATCCTCTGCAGACATTTTATGAGTCCTTACTGACAAGCCAAAAAAATTTCTTGCATTCATTCACGCAGACATCAGGTGAAAGCAAGCACTAACCAGCCTCTCTTCTATGACTTTTATCCGTTAGAGAAGACTTCAAGAACGACAGTTCAACAACTATGTCTACGCTAGTGGAAATAAAACAAATTTCTGGAACTCAGCTGTGCACAAACCTCACACTGCCTTGCTGCAAGAGGTTCTTTATGAAAGACTTAGATAACCTATCTATCCGATACTAGCATTGGGATGCTCCCGGTGACAAAACAGCTTATGTTACTGAAGACACAACCATATCAGTAACTTAAACTCAGGCTTTTCAATATTTATTTTCCTCTGATGCTTGCTCAAAGTTCATCATTAAAAGCAAACTCGCATCAAACATGTTTAGGTAACTGTATTCGAAAGACAATACAAATACAGTCCACAAATCCTGAAGGGCTTAGAGTTGTACCCTCTTTTAAGTACTCCAGAAGAGTCACATTACCATGCATCTATTAATAACAATTTAAAAAAATCCACCTCTGATAGTTCTGCTCCTATTGCTTGTAGAAAGCTCATGACCTAAGCACTGTATACACGTGACAGCCAAATCCAGAAACAAGGACACATGCAGTTGACCTAGGGTTTATGGTCATGCTTACCTTTAATATATAAAAATCTAGCAGGACAAAAGGAAACAGGATCTTATAACAAACTGATAAATCACACTTTTCTGCAGAATCATCATAAAGCAGCTATATTTGGTTAGAAACATAAGCCTGGCGCAATGGAATGCACAGAGAGGGTTTTGGTTGGTTTTTTTCCCCTCTCTTTCTTACTAACAAAGACTATTCCACAAAGATAAATTACCTTCTTGGTCTGACCTAGAAAGCAATGCAATACCATCTCTTAACTTAGACTAGAACTATCAATGCACACTGGTGGTATCACAAGACTTTCTGGATCTTGTGAATTTGCCAGCAGAAGAAAAACGTTCTGAGAAAAGGGTATTTTTTCTTTGCTGCTTAAGAGACATTGTTTACATCTGTTCTTTAAACAATAAATGCATATTTTTAAAATGCTTATTCTTTACCTATATTCAGAGTGAGATCAGCTTACTTTTGGGACTCAAGATAGTATTTGCTCTTTGACTCCCTCAATCTATGCAGAATCAAACTCAGCTAAACTCAGATAAAAACACCTTTACTCCGTACTTATCCTATTCTTTGTGAATGGCTAGAACTTTTCACAAAAGAAGAAAATTCATACCACCAAAATGGAGGCCTCCAAGGGTAAAACTTCATATTTACTTTAGTACAACAAAACAACTGAAAAGTCAAACTCTACTACAGCCACATCCCCATATTTGGTTACCTTTTCCTAAAGCATTTCAGACAAACGTAGAATCACAGAACAGCCCAGGCTGGAAGGGGCCTCCAAAGATCATCTGGTTCAACCTTTTGTGGGAAAGGGAGCCTAGATGAGATTACCTAGTACACTTTCCAGTTGCATCTTGAAAACCTTCGGTGATTGTGACTCTGCCACATCTCTGGAGAGGTTATTCCAGTGACTGATTGTTCTCACTGTAAAAAATTTCTTTCTTACATCAAGGTGAAACCTCTCCCAATGCAACTTGTACCCACTGCCCCTTGTCTTCTCCATGTGGCCCCCTATGAAAAGAGAGCCTCCATTCTCTTTGTAGCTGCCCTTTCCTATACAGACACTAATGTTCAAACAGCTGCCTGATCAGTTGGACCAACGTCCCCTCCCAAAGGAAAAAAATTATAGCAAGGGCAGAAAGTAAAACTGGTTGTGGTGGTTGGTGAGGTTCAACTAGAAGATATATGGGTCCAGTAGAGAACAGGACTGCCATTTGGAGGGACCATGACAAGCTGGAGGAATGGGCTGACAGAAGCCTCATGAAAATCAAAGACAGCACCATGCAACATTCCAGGCTGGGAACTGCCTCAGCAGCAGCTCTGCAGAAAAGGATCTGGAGCTCCTCATTGACAAGTTGAAGATGAGTCAGTAGTGTGCCTTTGCAGCAATGAACAAGGTTAAATGCACGCTGAGCTGTACTAGCTACAGCATACTCAGCAGGTCAGGGAAAGTGGTTGTTCTCTCTACTCAGCTCTTACAAGGCCACATCAGGAGTACTGTGTTCAGTGTGGTGTCCAACACAAGAAACACATCAACAACCTGAAAGTCCAGTAAAGAACCACTAAGATGGCTAGGAGGCAGAAATATAAAACATAGGAAAAGAGGCTGAGGTGAAATGGTCATGTGTCACCCCCTCTCCTCCACCATCCTTGAAGATTTTTGCAACTCACATGGCTAAGGCCCTGAGTAATCTGCTCTACGAAGTTAAGTCTGCTTCAAGCTGTTGGACGAGAGATGACCTCCAGAGTTTCCTTCCAACCTAATTCACCCTATGATCTATGATAAAAGGAAGCTAAATTGCTCCATTTTGGCAGCCACCTGCACTTCTGCCCAATTGAAGTGACAACGGAAATGCACCCTAAGTTACAAACCTAGTCTTCCTAAGCTCCTACCCGACTGAGAGATTCTGGTACCTCTAGAAGCTGACTGCAAGTGCCTAAGATAAGCTATTCCTCTGGCCATCAAAAGGAGTCTGTCTCTTTCCGGTAACTACACAGAAGGAGCAGGGAGAAAAGACTTTTAAGTTGCATGCCCAAGTTAGATGCTTAAGGTGACAAAGTAGGGAAACCTCCTGAAGATTCAGGAAAGCCTGAGAATACCACATACATAATGGTCACAAGGTGAAACTCAGCTGGCTTATGAGGCTGGCAGTCAAGTTTGTAGGGATACTGGTGGTGGAGACAATCTGGGATTCATCCCAGAGTACTGACAGAGCTAGCAGATGTTATGGTAGGACCCCTCTTGATCATGTATCAAAGGTTTTGGGAGTCTGGAGAGGTCCCGCTGACTGGAAGCTAGCTAATATTATTCCAATCTACAAAAAGGGTGTGAGTAAAAACCCAGGGAACTACAGACCTGTTAATCTAATGTTAGTTCCTGGAAAAATTATGGAAAAGATTATACTGAGTACTATTGAAAGGCATTTAAAGACTAATGCAATCATCAGGCACAGTCAACATGGGTTCACAAAGGGCAAGTCCTGTTTATCTAATCTGATATCCTTCTATGATAAGGTCACCCACCCAGTGGATGAAGGGAAGGCAGTGGGTGTACTTTTTTCTGGATTTTAGGAAGGCTTTTGATACTGTCCCCTTACAGATTCCTTCTGGACAAGTTGTCCAACTGTGGGATGAGCGGGTTCACGGTGTGACAGGTGAAGAACTAGCTGAAGGGTAGGGCTCAAAGGGTTGTAGTAAATGGGACTACCTCTGGCTGGCGACAGGTAACCAGCCATGTTCCTCAGGGTTCAATTCTGGGGCCAGTCCTGTTCAATATATTTATCAACTATCTGGATGCAGGAGTTGAACGCGCCATTAGCAAGTTTGCTGATGATACCAAACTGGGAGGTGCTGTTGACTGTCTTGAGGAACAGGAGGCCATGCAGAGGGATCTAGACAGATTGGACCATTGGGCTATGATTAATGGGATGAAATTTAACAAGTCAAAATGCCAGATTCTGCACCTGGGATGGAGGAATGCTGGACACAAACATAAATTGGGAGAGGAGTGGCTGAAGAGCAGCCCTGCAGAAAGGGATCTGGGGACACTGGTTGGCAGCAGGCTCAATATGAGTCAGCTGTGTGCCCTGCCAGCCAGGAGAGTAAATCCCATCCCAGGGTGCAAACACAGCATATCCAGCTGGTCAAAACCGGTGAGTATCCCGCTGTATTCAGCATTGGTGTGGCCTCATCTGGAGTACTGTGTGCATTTCTGGGCCTCACAATTTAAGAAGGAGGTGAAGGTCCTTGCATGCATCCAGAGGAGGGCAACAAAGCTGGTGAAAGGGCTGGAAGGCACCTCCTGTGAGGAGCGGCTGAGGACCTCATAAACTTGCCTAGTTTGGAGAACAGAAGGCTGAGAGGCGACCTTGTTGCTCTCTGCCGCTTCCTTAAGAGGGGAAGTGAAGAGGCAGGTGCTGAGCTCTTCTCCCTGGTATCCAGTGATAGAACGCACAGGAATGGTTCAAAGTTGTGCCAGGGGAGGTTTAAACTGGATGTTAGGACAAGAGGGTGGTCAAACACTGGAACAGGCTTCCTAGAGAGGTGGTCGATGCCCCAAGCCTGTCAGTGTTTAAGAGGCATTTGGACAATGCCCTTAACAACAGGCTTTAACTTTTGGCCAGCCCAGAAGCGGTCAGGCAGTTGGACTAGATGATTGTTGTAGGTCCCTTCCAACTGAAATAGTCTATTCTGTTCTATCTCACCCACCTTTCTATTTACAAACAAATGATTTTTGCAGCAAGGCACATCCAGGATGAGCGATGAATCTCACCCAGGCATTTCAAAATCAGAACACCGTTCTGACTCAAAACCTTGACTCTGAAATGTCCCGGTTTTGGCACATTGCTCATCAGCCTGCAGCAAATCATGTAAGGTTCAGAGGAAAGAAATACTCTGAAGCTTGGGCTCATCCCTTCAGGCTCCAGTCAAGATCTGCTAAAGAACTTATTAGTGCTTTTCACAGTGCTGGAAACAACTTTTCATTCTCTTACTTAGGACATGCCAGATAGGATCTGCAAGAACCTGAAACTGTCAGCAAGCTACTCAAATTGAGGAAACTGTTGGGAGAGACTCAAGTCTGTAACTTGGATACAAATTCTTGAGTACAAAGAAAGTCTAAATTCCTTTAAGAACTCACTGAGAGAGAAGCAGGCAGTGAAGGTGACAGCAAACATTGAAAACTGATCTGAAAGATAACAGGCACAACTATGCTGGCAGATTGTAGCTTTCCTTGGCAAATCTGCTTAAGAGACACAGATCTGACACCATTATGATGTAATGTCCAATAAAAAATACTAAGTGCTGCTGAGTATCTTGTCTTCACAACATTTTCTTTCTTCTGTATCAATGACAAGAAATTCAGTACAAGAATGCTATTAAAATGACACTAACTTCTAAAAGCTATCAAACCGGCCTTTGTAAGTTGTACAAGCACTCAGAATATTCCTAACCAGGGTACGCATCACATTCTTAATCATTCCTGATATGTCCTCCATAACAAAATAATTACAGAGTCCTATATAATAGTCTCCAATGGTCATCCTAAGAATTTGGCTCTTGAGTTCTTCAAACAATATTATTACACCTGCCATATAGGTCTACCTGTACCAACAAACTGGACAGCACATAGCCAATATTTTGATTTGTCTAATTTACTCTGGCACTAACAGAAGAGACTTTAAGGCACAATCATACCCAGTAAAATACGTGAGAAAAGAATAAATGAGCAAGCAAGATCCCAAGGCCAATTTTCATCAAGGAATTATGAGTTCAGTTGAAACAAATGAAACTTACTCAAAGGGGAGAAAAAAATATCAGAAGTGAACAGTGATCACCATAAATATAATCTGAAGTGCTGTGCCAGTTTTGGCTGAGGTAGAGTTAATTTTCTTCATAGCAGCTACTATGGGGCTATGTTTTGAATTTGTGCTCGAAACAGTGTTGATAACACAGGGATGTTTTTGTTACTGCTGAGCAGTGCTTACAGATAGTCAAGGCCTTTTCTGCTTCTCACCCACCCCACCTGCGAGTAGGCTGGGTGTACACAAGAAGTTGGGAGGGGACACAGCTGGGACAGCTGACCCCAACTGGCCAAAGGGACGTTGCATACCATATGATGTCATGCTCAGCATATAAAGCCAGGGGAAGAGAAGGAAGGGGGGGATGTCCAAAGTGATGGTATTTGTCTTCCCAAGCAACCATTACCTGTGATGGAGCCCTGCAGTCCTGGAGATGGCTGAACACCTGCCTGCCCATGGGAAATAGTGAATCAATTCCTTGTTTTGCTTTGCTTGCGTGCGTGGCTTTTGATTTACTTATTAAACTGTCTTTAACTCAGCCTGCGAGTTTTCTCGCTTTTGCTCTCCTGATTCTCTCCCCCATCCCACAGGGTGGGAGTGAGTGAGTAGCTGTGTGGTGCTTAGTTGCCGGCTGGGGTTAAACCACAACAGTGGTGAGGATTAAGTTAAACTTGTATCAGCTGTAGAAATATGCAAAATAGTTCTAATCTAATCAAAACTCAATTAGCAGGAGCTCTTCACAGCATCTTAGAGCTCACTGCGGACTAACTTACCCCCCTCAGCCTACACTAAGCTCTATGATGCCACCCATGACTATGTCGTTAAGCTAGATCATTCAAAGCCAGCTCAGGTACCTCTGTAATACACTGGCAACTGTGGTTAAACATTACAGGCCATGTCTACTGAACCAATATTATAAAAGCTTTTCACAACACAACTCTTCCTGGGTTTACCAAATGATCCCCATATTTCCTGTGGTGGGACACATTTGGATACCAGATTGCATGTCCCATATAGTTTTTCATAATCATGAACTGATGTATTCTTGTGTGGTTATTTAACAGAGCCCCAAGATAATTTCTCCACAACTGTATTTGAACTGCCAACTTGCATTCAGATCAAATAATACAACAGATCTAAAAGCTCACTTGAAAAAAACACCTATGAAGGAATTGCTCATGTTAAATACAGCTGTCTTACAAACACTCTATGAGTAACAGTATATTCATCATGTGTATGCCAGCACTTGCATATTGCAGGAATTTAGAGGGCTTACTCATATGAATAATTCTTTAAAATTCATTAAAAATACAAGTAAGGTTCCTAAAGTTTGTTCCCATTTAAGCCATCCCAACATAATGGCATAAAGTGTAATAAAATATTTAAGAATATATATTTATAGGTTTTAGTTCTTTCTAAAATATGTATTGAAATATTTTTTTATGCTTATAAACAATAAAATATTTAAAAAGTAAGCCTACTATAAAATAGACTTTTCTTAAAATAAAGTCTTAGTGTTTAACGGGGATTAGGGACAGCAACCATTCCAGCTTTTTAACAATACCTACTAAAGCAGATTTTTAAAAAATATTTTATCAGGGTATAAACCTTAATAAATTCAAACCACATCAAGCTGACGTTTTGAGTTTTGCTATACTTCACTGAAATGTATGAATGCAGAAAACAGACGCAATATAAAATTAAAGGGGAAAACAGAATGCTTACTTTCTCTAAATGCTTTACAGTAGCCAAGGAATGACAACAAAAAGAACAGGGCACACAGTAGGTCTGCTCTGCCAACAATCCCAGCAACCTTTAAAGAAAAAAAAAAAAGTTTTAGATTACAAGATTTTATTCTTAAAGGTACACACACATATACAAAGTGAAATGTATAAAAGATTATTGCTGTATCACTTTTTTTTTAAACCTGGTTTATGGGATTAGTGATACCCAGTTTTCTAAGCTGCATCCCAATTTTGATTGTATTTTGCTTATTATCAACTAGGTAAATGATTTGGTTTTAATTTATGAAAAAATTCTGGTTTAAGAAATGAAGAAAGACCTCGCTGAAAACCAATGTAGTCTGCCCAATTCCATCTGGTTTTTGGATCAGGTTGCCTTTCAGTAGAACTCTTAGCAAACATCTTGAACCCCAATAAAACTGGCAGCTCTGCTGAAATGCAAATCACGACTGTCCACTTTCAGAAGACAAGCCAGCCTCCAAATTGCAGTCTGAACACTCAGAATGGACAAATAGCTTCCAGCCTGCAGAATCAGAAAAAAAAAATCCCCCTTCTGGCAGCTTTGTGTGTTATATTAATTGATTGCATTAGAGCTACCTCCAACTGTATCTTGTAACAGAAGCTGTACTAATGCAAAAGAAAATGAGAAGCACATTCTGGGACCTCTGTACTCCAGATCTGTGCCAACCTATTTTAACCAAGAGCATTCTCAGGGCCATCAACAAGCTTTGGTTCAAGCCCTCAAACTGTATTTACAGTAACTTGCTGAGACACAGCATGCCATATTCTTGAATCTTCATTCTTCAATTACACAAGTGTCAGGATACACCATGGATTTTTTGTGCAAATCATGACTCAGGGGGGTGACAGGGGACTGTATAGGCCCTGAAGTTGGCACCTCACTAGAACATACACCCAGAACAAGGATCATGGGAACACCCCTTTGTTTTCAGTCTAGCTCTGCTTCCTGGAGTGCTGGGTTCCACATTTCCAGGAAATGTACACAGAGACTTTTCTGAAGCAGGGAAGAACAGCTACAGGTTCCTTTTTGGTTTTTGTTTGTTTGGTTGGTTTTTAATCCGCTTTTTGAGGTGGTGGTTCAAGGACAAAAGCAGAAATTTTGGTTTCTGTGGAGTACACCAGTTGCCCCATTTTGGGAGTAGAACAGAAAGAGGAAAGTAAAAAGATAAATCATATCTTCGTTTTGTTTAAAAGCACCTGCTAGTCCTCTCCTAGGAAAAGGGTATTTTTTTTTGTGTCAGACTGACATGATGGAACACCTATTTCTAAATAACATCAGAGAGAGAAAGAGAGGTGTAGAGGCATGAGAATAGGACTGAATCCACTGAGGAGACTCTATCCCCCTTTACCCTCAGCTTCCCTTGAGCACCATAAAAGGAGAAACTGTTGGACTCCTAAATTCAGTTCAGAAAAACTTCTCGATTTATCCAAAGCCATGCACCTAACTTCCCTGCTTCTTTTTCTACCTTACAGAGGAATTACAAGAATTAACTCAATAGCTGTGGAGTGCTTTGAAAGGTAAAAATAATGAAGTGTCATTCTGTTTCAGGAGCTGCTCTCGGCTAATGAGATAGAAGTAAAGGTGAACTGAGACAATTTTGAAAATAAATGCCAACTTGTTACAACAAAGAGATTAAGGGTTTAATAACATATATATGGCCTCAGATGACTCCACCAGTACAATGTCATCTCAAATGCAGGATCAGGCCCATAGTCTCTGGTAACAAAGTAAACAAAATAAATACAGTTTTAAATTAGGAACAGGTATATTCTTATGTCCATGTTTCATTTAGTGTTTCATCACTCAAGTGTTACAGAAAATCAGTATTTTTTCGAAGAGAGAACTACACCACAGGAACGTTTACTCGTAGGCTGAAAAATGATAACGACAGATGCTTTTCTTACATAGGTACTGAAAGCATTAAACTTTTCAAGATCTGTTTTACATGACAGTTTGTTTCGTGCTGTATATACCAAAATCCAAAGCAGCAAACAGACAGATTCTTCACAATTCTATGTCAAAATATGTCATCTCATTTCAAAACCAGGATGTCATGATGTTTGAAACTCACAGCTTTAAAATCATAAGGAACGCTTTTTGCAGAGATGCTGCCTGACACACACTCATGCTAGAACCAGAGCAGTTTCATGACTGCTTTAGTGTACCAAGATTTACTGTTCACTGTGTAAATGATTAGAAGCCTTTTTTCACTCCTAGATCTCAGAAGAGACACAGTATGTAAGCATGCTACTTTTTTCCTCTTCTTCCAATGTTTGCCCAAAGCACATGCAAGTCTTCAAATCTTGCATATGCAAGCAGACCATGTCACTTGTAATTTATTTGACATGACCAAGGTCTTATTAACCTGCTGATTTAAATATATTTTAGAGTCAAATGGAATGAAGAATAAAATTATGGCTATTGATAAAGGAGTCAATAGTAAGCCTACTATAAAGATAAGACTCAAGTGAGATTTCTCTTTACACGTCATAACATCAAAAGCACTGAAGACTTGTTTCACTTCAACATCTAGAACTGGTTTTGGAGAACAAATACCAGGGGCCCTTCTGACACTACCACAATGAGATCTCGCTAAGCAGCTATTCTGCAGGCAAGCAAACACCAGAGAATGATGGGTGGGATGTTTTAGCCACACTGCCAAATAAAATGCCAGATTGCTAATACATAGCTTTGCACCATCTCTAGGTTTTCAATACACGCGGGGATCCCCAGTCAGTTGAGAGGCATAGCTTTCCATAAAATCTTCCCCATCAATCATGTGCAAAGCAAATGAAAAAAAGCCAAAACCATGGCATATTGTGAATAGATGAAAAAATCAGTGCCACATATATATAGAATAAGGTGCACTAAGGGTTCAATGTTCATTACTAGCACAAAAATCAAAGTTAAAGTTAATACTTTTTCAGTAGCTCAGTCCTTCCAAGCTCTAAAATAAAAATAATAATAAAAAGATTCCTGCATTGTGATTATTTTATATCTCATTTACTCATTATTATAAGATCAAGAAATCAGGGACCACATCCAGCAAGCCCATTGGCATAAGGACATAAGATTTTCTTAGCTAGGAGTGCAAAGGAGCTTCTTAAGAAAACCATCTCCTCTTGACTAGATTTTCCACACAAGGACTTTGATCTGTGGTGAGGTATTTTAATTGGTTGCTACACATGTGCCATGTTTCTATTCTGCATCTTTACAGCTTCAACTTCCAGCCACTGTTACGCTTTTGCCTGCACTGTTAAAGGGCACACTACTACCAAATTTGTGTTCCCCATGTACATAATTACAGACTATGATAAAAAAAAAATCCTTTCATCTTCTCCTTCATATTAAAAATATAAACCCAAGGAGTTTGATCTCTCATGATATGGGATGATATCCAGCCCTTTAATAATTTTCATGGCTCTTCTCAGCCCTCTCCATTTTTCCCAGTGTCCTCCTTGCAGCATGGATTCAAAACGGGATGCAGTATTCTAATACAGTCACAGAGTTTATATAATGCCCCTATTCCAATTTTCTGTCTCCTTGGGTTTTTTATTAAAGCAAATGGAAATGAAAAGTGGTTATATGTTTGCATTCAGTTTATCTTCCATTCTCCTTGGCTGCTCCTGAGCTAATGTTTCTAGTAATGAATTCTTAATCCGGTAATTAGGGAAATTCTGTAGTTTAGGGATATCTTTCTTTAGTTATTGTACTTAAATTATTTAATTTATCTTTCTTAATAAGGTCCAGCCCCGTGAGATTACAAGCTTTTGGACGTACCAACCGTAATATTTGATTGTTCTCATAAGACATGTGCCAAGAGAAGCATTAAGAATATATAAAAACAATGTGTAGACTATAAGGCTATGTCAAAACTAATTAGTCAAGATGGTCAAGAACTTCTAAGATATAAATCGTTGGATCTAATTATTCAGTACTTACACATTCGGTGTGCACTGGATGTACAGCAAACAGCAAAGCAGCTAGAAGAGATGTCTTTGGAGCCAGGTTTAGCCTTCTTCCTTTATTACTGAATTGCAGTCCACCCAACAAAATCGAGAACACATCAACCATCAACACTGAGATAGTACAATGCAGTATTATATTGATGACATGGAAACCAACCGGGTAGAAGCCTCCAGCAAAAAGGTAATTAATTCTATATAGAAACAAAAACATTTAAGGCTAGGAATTACATCAATGGTTTGAGATATGCAAACAGAAAACCTAAACAATCCCATAGCAAGATCATATTAGACACACACACACACAAAAAGGCTGAAATATACCAGCAAACCCTAGCATGCACGATATTACCACTTAGCCACCACAGGAGGCTAGAAACAATGTCCTGATCTTTAGTCAAAAGTATTCATATGGGATACTGTATTCAGCATAATATCTATCCTCTCCAAAAACACGTTAATGCTATTATGTTAATCATACCTATGGCTACTTAGAACTGGCTTTTGGTCAGCAACATAACATCAATGTTGCACTGCAGGAGTGTCCTACAGATAAACAGCCCAGCCTACTGGGGGAATACCTAGGGCTTAAGAGAAACTATGTCCCAAAACAACCTGATAAAATAATTTTAATTAAATCCACACAGTGAGGAAACTAATATGCACTGAGACTACGATTTCCACTAACATTCTAGCTGAAAAACGTCCTAGCATTTGGACTGATGATGTAGAAACTATCTGGGTCCAATCCAGTATCAATCCAGAAAGTAGTCAGTCAGCACATCTTAGTAACTAATTTGTGAGACTGGCTAGAGAGAGGTTTCATGCAAGTATTAGAACCAGAAGGAAGCGTAAGTGAAAATTCAGTCTGAAACACTATGCAAGATAGGAACTGTGTGGTAAAACAGAGAGGGAGAAGAAAAGGGAGAAACGTCTTGTTATTGTCTGTATACTTTTATCAGAAGGTGGGATATACAGAAACTTAGTTTGGATAAGGGATTTTATACAGTTCATTTGGTCAGCCTGCATCTGGCTTAAGTGAGATCTACGAAGAAAGCTTAACCTATTATATATGTGATACACATAAAAGTTGGAGCTTAGGGAAATTAAGAAAAGCAATTTCTTACTTGTGAAAATAGCATTTTATGGACCATCTCCACATGTTCATCTATATTTTCAGATATAGTAATGACTGTATCCCAGTTTGCTCTTTAAGCTAACCAGAATGTTACTAGAGATGGAATATACCATAGAGACCTTGAAAAGAAAGGAAAGCATGTGCTGTGTAATGCACTGAAAGCTTTAATAATTCTATTCAGTTGCATATTTTCCTTGACAATAATGTGACGAAACCCCAAAAGATGGTGAAACCCACAATGCTAAGTACTTAAAACACTGACACTGCACTCAAGAGTCAAAGTTTTTACTCGAATACGAGGACTAAGAGTGGGAGTACCTCTTCCACAATCACTTAGTCCCTGGCTTAGTCCGGACACAACTGCAGAACCACTGCCAGGTCCCCACCCACAGCATTGAGTTGCATGGGGAAAATAAAGAAGCTTGACTGAGTCCTCAAAGATTCTCTGCATTACTGTGCCCAATTTCTACATTGTCTACTGGTTGCTCAAATCTTTGTGCAAAATACATCTACAGAAGTAATCCTCATAAAAACTTCAGTTATTTGAGAAAAACAGCAGGTTATATATACAGGCAGACATCTCTCACTAGGATTCTCACACACAGTCACTTGAAGTTAGAATATCAGGGGGGAAGAGGTGGGAAGACTCTTCAGTGACCTAGTGGCAAAAGGCCACAGTAGATTGATGCTATTTATAAAAAAATCATTTGACAGGTCACCAGGAAAGCAAAGAACAGAAACTACAATAGCAGTGTAAGTAGCAACACAGCTAAGTGAAGGGAATGTACACCTCCTAGTTCTTTGATGATGTGACCTACATACTGAAACATCCTGCCCCTAGTACCGAGGTATATGAAGAGCATAAGATACATACTCTGAAAGGTACACTGAAATACAGAATGTCAAAATAATGTACACTTTGGGAAAGAAACAATTTGAAAATTAAAACTCAGTTTGAGATTAAGGTAGTGAACAGGAAAATCATATTCAGGAAAGGTAACCAACTACCCTCCAGCTACTTTGTCTCTCTCCTTTTCTGCTGCCTCCTCCCTTCAATCAATTGAGCCAATATATGTTAAAAAAATTCAGACCTCGAGCAAAGAAAAAAAAAGTCTCACCTGAAAGTTAGGACAGTTAGTGGTCGATATGACTTATGACTGGTATTGCTGCTGAGTTTGCTACCCCAAAAGTCATGATGCCACAGGTCACCAAGTGGGGTTTCTGCCCTGAGGTCCTGAAAGGAAACATCATAAATTACCAGATTCTTAACATTTCTGGTTTGTTCAAAGCAGCTAAAACACAAACAAGTTCTAACTAATACAAGCTCATGCTAACACAGACATAGCAGGTGTTTTGTTGGCTCACTACTGACATTTGACAGGGTACCCAAGTTTGCAATGAAAGTCACATCTTGGGTGTCTATCATCATAAAGGCCAGGATGCTTGGGTTCTGTAAGTAGGCATAACCGCATGTAATTTAGTAGAGCTATGAGTATTCATATCAGTTGATAATCTGCTCAATAGCTGAGATAGGAAACACACAAAAAACCCCTTTACCTTATAGTTTCGTAAAAAGCCTTTGATTTTAGGTCTAGGTTACCTTGTGAAGGAGGCCAACTACAAACTGCTGGAAATAGCTGTTTTTCTACCAGTGTCAGTAGCACAACGACTAATGCAAGGACACTAAAGATAGAAAACAATTAACTCTTTTTGAAGCCTTACTTTGCACAGGACACTATCCAAATAGCTTTTTTGGTTTGTTTTGAAATTCTGAATACATGAAACCAAGAATCAAAATCTCTATATGCTGCTCTAAAAGATTAATAGCGGAAGACAGAAAAGTAATGAATAATTTTAATTCGGGGTGGGGTAGGGGACTATTAAAAAAAACACTGTAAAGGAAAAGACTACTCTTCCCTTTTATCGTAAAGCCATGCTGATAATGAAAAAATCCAAATAACCTAGACTACTGAATGGAAAACATCCACTTTGGAGAGGAAAAAATGAGGACCTTGGTAGCATCCGCCTCAGTTTTCTGTGAGGACAAGCTGGGAAGCTCAAACTAACATATTCATCTTCTGCTTGCCCCTCTTCCACTGCTTCCCTGGGGCAATTAAATACCAATTTACACTACAGCAAACGTGCAGGTTAAATACACTTAAGACAGAAGCTAAGAACAAAATTGTACTAGCAAATGATTAGCTTTTGTGTGAGTGCTAATATTATACCTGCAATCAACCACAAGTTACTCTACCCCCACCTTCTCCCCTAAAATTTTTCAAGAGATCAACAAACAAAAGCAGATTAACAAGCCAATACAGACACAAGTAAGCAGACAAACTGGGTTGCTAGTCCCATGACAGATCTTACAAAACCTGGTGTCCTATGTCTTATTCCTCCTACATCTCCATTTACTTACAAGATTCCCCACATTACAATACCCTTGGTTCACTCATTCCAGTTCCTCTCAAATGCTGCTACCATCTCACTTGCTTCTACAGTATCTTGAGCATCTCCTGTGGTCTCCAGTACCTTCCATCTCATCCTCAGCTAGGCAAGAGAGAACACACACCACTGCTAGTTCCAAAGTACAGCCAAATGTCTGGGCCCTGCTGACTGACTGCTGCTAAACTGAACTTAAAAGAACTCAATTTTTCTTGCTTCTCTTCTTAACACATTCTGACTTTCATCCATCCAAAATCCAAAAAATCGAGGGATTTGTTTCCATCACTTGATCAAGTTTGGCCAGTATTAAACAACTATTAGAAAAATTAGGAAGGGCAAGTGGGCTAAAAATCCTAGCACACTGTCAAATGAAGTGAGCATTCTCTAAAGGGTTACTAATCAATACGCAGGAGAGAAAGCAGGGCTAACACTGTAGTCTTTGAAAAGTCCTATCTCGCAGCTGTGAATTAAGGCATTCTCAAGGAAAATCTAAAGAAATCAAGACTCACGGGGCTTAAGAATCATCACGGTGCAAAGTTTCTTCACTCTCTTGCAGACGTTTCTACTGCCAAACAGTAGCTACAAATTTCTTTCTTCTCACGGGACTGCAATTTTGGCCTTAGGCACCTAAATTCCTGTTCCATTCCTCACTGGTATGCACAAACCCTAAAGGTCATAATTTGACTCTCAGAGCAGGAGTACACTCAACCAGCAGCCCACTACATCAATCAATATGGCCTGCTTTTCCAGGGGCAAGTTGGGACTGGGTTGTACACCATCACCTACCGAAGTCTTTGTACTCTGCAGGGGACAGCTGGTAGTGGCCCTCAGACTGTTTTTCCAACCAACAGCACTGCTTCTTATGTACATTTGCCAAAGAAAGGGACTATGACAGAGACACCTTTTTTTTTTTACTATTAAAATTTTAAAAGTATGTCTTCTGTGTCATAGATGGTGTTCAATAACTTGAGATGGGAAATATATTTGAGATGTGCAAGGTTAGATTTCCCTTTCCGCTAGAATCAGTCATCTTTTGTCTTCCACAGGAAGAATGCAGGAAAAGCTGAATACATGGAATTACTCAGTGATTAGATTATACTTCCATGTGACCTAAATATCTTCAGTCATGTATCTTGCTCTTGTATCCAAGTTCCATGAAAAAAGGTTTCTTACATTTATTTTGCCACTCGGTGGACTTACCCTAAAATAGGAATGGATGGCTCTGAGAGACACAGCTGTTTAAAAGTTATATATGATTTTCTCTTTAAGAAATGAAAGTAGATATCAAAGAATCTCTAAATATTTGATTAGTAGCAGCTTACAGAGAGCAGAGTTCAGTACTCAAAGAAAGGTCAGTTTTTCTATACAAAGGCTTATGGAAATGACACATTGTGTCTGAAGCTCCTCTTAATCCAACTGTTTGTCTTGCCAAGCTAGTAAATAAATAAAGACAAAAGTCATAGCTGTGTACCAGTTAAAATGCTGCTTAAAATGACAAGAACACATCTGGAAAACAGCCTTGAACCCCAAGAAAATCTAATAACAGAACGCTCCATGATACAGTAGGCATAGGGTCAACTAACAGTGTGCCCTTTGCTAAAAAAAAAAAAAAAAAAAAAAAAAAGATTGGGGTGGTTGTGGTAGCTATTAATTAAAAAAAAAGGTCACTGTGTGGTACCCAAGAAAATACTGGTATAGTAATGGTCAGTAAATCTACGAAATTACTTCACCTGCTGTCTCTGCTATTGGAATAAAATATGCTATACTTTGTTTAATAAACTGTGCTTTTGCTAGATGTTCTCCCTCCCCATTAAACTGGTAAACTCACTGTCTGCGTTTTTCTTGTGGATTTTGTATTTCCATATATTCATACGACCCCTGTGTTAAAATGATACTGTCACAAAAATCTCATTTCATTTCTAGGGAATAATAGAGGATTTTGATGTGAAAAATAGAATAAGCCTCACAGTTTTTCAAACATACAGACTAGGTATGAGGTAATCTATTTAAGCAGTTGGTTGAATTTCTCAGTGTTGCCAACAGCTATAATCCTGGTGCAGGATGTTGTGTTGCATAGATAAACTGAAACATTTTGAAAGTAAAGATTAAAAGAAATAGAGAAAGATTACAAGTGTGGAAATTGCACATGAACAAAATAACCTGCCGTGTTTCAACATCAGTCTTTTGTTCATTCTGTCAGGAAATTAAAATATTAGTTGTGCCCAAAAAAAACTTTGCAGAATGAAACATTGCCAGGTGCTGTATAATTTAAAATATAATGCATCTTAAAAATAATAAAAAAAAAAAATCACTGTAGGTTCTTAATTTGTCTGTAGTATTCTCTTAGAAACTGAGATTGATTTCCCATTCGGCAGATTTATTTTCCCCCCATACATTTGTAACTCAAGGTATGATGACTTACACAAGCATAATACAAATTTACCTAAGGAAACAGTAATTCTGTGGGATTCTAAAAGGCACACAGTGATAAGTTGCCTCTAAATTTTGTGCAAGGCAAAAAAATGAGAATTGTGTTCATCTAGCAGTATGAGTCTCCAGATTATTCTCCTTGTAAGCCCACGACTTCGTGAAAACAAGAGCCAACAGATGAGGGAGATTCTTTTTACCCTGTGCTTCTCTTTCCAAACATTTAATGAGTACCTTCCAGAACAGCATAAGAGCTGTAACACCAAGACCCACCCATGAGTACAGGCTCACGTGTGATTCTGTGAAGTGCCTCAGCAATTGAAGACACTCAACTCCTCCAAGTCAAAGTCAGAAGAATCTCAGCTAGAGGTTTGTTCAAGTCACACATTAATTTCTAAGCATTTCAAGGATTGTTCATTGCATGTATGATCAGTTTTAAAATAGAGCACAAGAATACTCTGCCTCTATTTCAAAAAAATACAGTTGTCACAGGAACTGTAAGTGGGGAAGGAGCGTAGGAAAAGGAAGCTTTCCTTGCTCCTGTAACATTTTTATGGTATAAACCCCTGCATCCTACAATTGCTTAGTGATGCATTATGTATCTTGTAACCAGAGTAAGTTTATTCATTGGGCTTATTCATCTGTCACCCTGAGAAGATAATGAAAAAATCTCCTATTAACATCAACGGGTATTAGAAAAGTCTACTGCATACTCTCACTGACTTAGAAACGAGCATAAAATTAGATCTATAGGCAGTCTTGATGTACAGGTACCCTGTGAATAAGTGTTACTAAACATCACATACAAATTTGCTGCAACCCTAGATAAGGCTTTCTTAGATGACAAGCAGACTAAGTCCATTTGGTATGGCAAAAAGAGATCCCTTCCCCTTGACCACAAATCAACGCTTGTTAAACAGAGCAT
The DNA here is from genome assembly GCF_000687185.1 of Egretta garzetta. NCBI lineage: Eukaryota > Metazoa > Chordata > Aves > Pelecaniformes > Ardeidae > Egretta > Egretta garzetta. Next base: position 326,942 of record NW_009258303.1, on the reverse strand, counting down.
CTCACTTGCAAAAGAATGAAAGCGGATATATTCTGAGAAAAAAAAAAAAGCTGTTTAATTTGTTCATTCTTTTGTTTATGCATTAGAACTCAAGTCATGTTATTCAAATAGCTTCAGGAATAAGATTTTGTTAAGCATACTTATGCTTGTAGCTTTTCAGTAGAGCACTGCTGCACAGCTTGTTTGTCAACCTTAAATAAGGTTTATTTAAAAAAAAACAAACAATAACAGAACAAACATGAAGTTAAAAAAAAGGAATATGAGAAGAAAGTTCTTTACTAGGATGAATATTTTGAGCCTACTTAGATCAACTGCTGTCGTTATTTCTTTTCCTATGACCATTTCTGTCAAAGGGCACAAGGGAAAGAAGAGAGACAAACCTTATTATTGATGATGGCTTCAGAATCATCAAAGACAAAATCTCCATCATAGCTGTTAGCAAAACAGAGGAAGGAAATTAATGCCACAACCATTTTAGCCCAGTATGATGGAAGGAGGAACCATGATACATCATGGTCCAGATTAGGTTCTGTTTGTGCCATTCTGTGAAATGCTTGTTCCAAGTTGGGAGCTTCAGCATTATGTTGGTTGCAAATCTGAAAGAAATATATACAAATGTACAGTTACAGTTGCATTTCATTAAAAAATAATTTTACAATTAAGAGTTGGATTGGGAGAGGAGAATGAAGTTTCATACAACCTAATACTTTTTTCTCTCGGTGCATTTCATAATTATGGAACTTATCTAAATGTTGTACTTCAGGCATGGAAGACACAGTTTCTCATGGTCAGAGCACAGAGATAAAGCCAAGAAACTCTTAGAATCTAAGTGAAAGCTTTGGCACAGGTAAATTCTAAAACCTTGAGCAAATCACTGTTTTAATGTTTCTTCTTACTCTTTTCAAGTATAACAAACGGGGGCATCACGGGGGTTGTGGAGCATTTATAAAGTTCTTAAGAGAATGATAAGCACTATAATTTCCTTTGAGTGTGAAAACCAAACATAACTGCAAAAAGAGCTCAACTCTCTTCTGTTAATCAAATTAAAGGACCTAGTCTTACACATAGCCCATACAGGGAATTCATACAAGCATCACAGGTAGACATACACAGACAGCAGTTAACAGACTAGGCCCTGAATCTTGAACTACTCAAACAATGAGACAACAAGACGCATACAATTAAGACCAAAGTGGTGCTGACTAGATCACTCTGCATGCCGTTAGTACAGTACAGGCAAAATTCCCCTGCTGTATTCATGGGTTTATTGAAGTTGTTGAGGGAGATGAAAAAGCCCATGCAATCCAGCAGCACTGAGTGATGATACATCAGTGTGGAGGTACTGAGGCTGAAGTTTTACCCATGAGCCACTTATACTTGGAAGGGTCTTTTCTGATGCTCCAAAGCAAGCCCTCTGCCTGGACAGCTATTCTACCCCTGCTTCTCTGGTGCTCCAACAGTATTGTGAGTGGTCTTATTACCAAGTGCTGCTGTAAATGGCAGAGGGAGGAGGTTACAACTGGAAAACTACAGTAAAAGCAGGGCAGAATACAAAGGTTTTATTTGTAAGCGCCAAAATAGGTACATATAGCAACCCAGCTTCACATTTTCTTCTTATTTATTGGCTTTTTAAATCAACTGTTGCACCCCTGAAAACACTGCACTTAAGGTCTTCATACAATCTAGGAAAAAGCTCCAGTCATTTGGCTTCTTGAATGGACTCGACCATCAAAGCCGCTAAGGCAATTGCTTGGTAGCTTTCTGTTTGCACTGCGAAATTCCAGTCTCCACGTATTCCCAATCTCCGCACACGCACAGGGGCAGGCGGTACGCCCTGTCACACCGGTGGGTGCCCCTTCTCACTTTGGGGACCGTATAGCAGTGCTCCCGAATTGCCATAGGGTCAGAGCTGTGCAACCTGAGAGAGAATGGAGCTCCTCAGCGGAGCGAAGCAGACGGCCGCTTTAAGAGCAAAACCTTTTCTCAAAGTAGTTCACCCTTGTGCTCTTAGCTTGACGAAAACAAAGACCAAAAGCAAGGCTGTTCATCAGAGGGAAGCGTATCGCATTGCTCGTAGCAGCACAGGTCCAGTATCAACGCCCCGCTACCCAATTAAAATATTTAAGCTGCTCAAAAATTCATTTTGCCCTCAAAGTTTCTCCCATTATGCTTGCTCTGTCGAGCCTGACGTCCGCCTGGGGCCAGCCCCTCTCCCCGCCGTCCAGAAGAGGGGGCCAGCCCGTGGGGGTTCCCTTCCCCAGGGCACGGCGTTAACCGCCCGGCCGGTCAGAGCACCCACGAGGGTCCGCGACCTCCCGCCGCCCCGCACGCCCC
>NW_009258303.1:310571-323355 GCF_000687185.1 Egretta garzetta | reverse complement strand
GAGCCGTGGGGCTGCCGTTCGGGGTGAGCCTGGCCCTGCAGCTCACGGGGCGCCCTGGCCTTTCTGGTACCTGCTCCCGCCTTTCTCGCGGAGGCCCTGGTCCTGCCGGGCTGGTTTCGGGGTGCTCCCCGCAGGGCAGGTACCGTAAGGAAGCGATAAAAAGGCTTTATCAGTGGGACTTTGTTCGTGCGTTTCATCGTTGCGATTTTCTTGTAGGAAAGCGTGATTAAATGCTGAACCACACCGCCAAATGTTCGGCAGAAGCTTCCCTGAAAACAATAAAATCTTAATCTACTGAAATTGGATGAGAAATCCTGGCTGTGAGCCAGGCAGAGACATATAATTTGGAGTGGGATTTTTGAGATGTTTGCATTATCAAGTGTCAAATTAACGAGGTTATTTTATAGCTCCTTTGAGGCTTTAACTCTCGAGTGGAAATGCTACTTTGGGAGAGCTTCAGCGGTTGCCACCCGTAATCATTAACTTGACACCTGCTTTGAAACATCTGCTGCTAGGACATGGACAGCTCAGCTGCTCAGGAGAGGCAGCAGCTGAACCAGCACGATTTCCAGGCTAGTATATTCTTCAAATATATGCGAAGCTCCTGCTTTTAAGATGGTAGTCTTGTAACTTAGGCTTGTTCAACAGCTACCACAAAGCGTCTGAGGCGCTTCTGGATTGGGAAGCGGTAGAGAGCCGGCGACCAGCTGTCACCAAGCACGCAAAGGTCTGTTCACCGGTCAGAAACTTCTGGTCCCTTTGTTACATAAATACACAAAGACCGTGACCTGCAAACCAGAAAATTGTGCCTTGCACTTTAAAGTGATCTTGTCAGTTCTGCCCTTGTCCCCAACTTGGTGATACAGGGGGGCATAATCAGTTAGCTTTGTATCTTACAATTTAGAGTCATAAAATGTCAGAGGTGAAAGATATCTTACGACTTTTTGGTTAGACTGCCTTATAAATGCAAGATAAAATGCGAGATAATCTGTAACAGTATGCTTTCTTGGTTTTCTACTTCTAAAATCCAAAGTATTGAGATTTATATTGATTCTTAAAAATGGTTTTTTTGCCCCATTAGTTCATGATGAGGAAGTTCTGCTCGGTGACTGTCACGTTTCCTTACTATTTCAACTTACACCCCCAAACTACACCAAATAGGTATTATCAACTCAAATGCTCATCAACTATCTTTCTGCTCTTTCCAAATCCCACAATCTTCCTGAGATCACCGTATTTATAGGCATTTTAAATCATTTGTGTTTACTAATGGAAGAGGCCCAACTCAGAAGAGAGGGGCCCAACTTAGAGAAAAAAAAATTCCTTAGTTAGGAAAGGCAGTCTGTCATGTAATCTTCTATCTTCTATAAATTCCAATGAAGTAAAGGAAATTTCAGTTCATGCTTAAATTTGTGCATATGTAAGAATTTAATTTAAGCATATGTAAATATATGTAAGGCTCTGTGAATCAAGGTTGAGATTTGTCTTGCCGGACTTACTGATGATTGCCAGGCTTACGCTAGTTGAGTCACTTTCACATTTCTGTGTTACATTTTGTTCTGTAGAGGGTTCAACTTCATCACATTTCCTGATGTATTTATTTCTACTAATGGCCCATTCACATCAGATACTCGTCTTAGTCGCTCCTTTGCTCACATTTCTTATACATCTGCACATCCTTGATCTATGTTTTATAACTGGAATTTCATTTGTTCAGTGTAAGTCTGCTGATATCATCAGTTCTGGTCAAATTTATAAATATCCACACAGCCAGATGCACAGATGGTATAAATCACCTCATCACCACTTGTGTCAATGCAACAATACTGGTCAATATTTCCTTATGAACTAGACAACATCTACCGAAGCCCCTCCTTCCCATTATTTTCCATTTTTAAATAAGCCTATTTCTTAGGGGGTTATGATTTTGCTTTTTATAATATAGGAGCTTTTACAATGACCTTCTGGTCAGTTTTAATTAATCTGAACAACTGCAGAGCAAATACCTCTTCTGGAGAGTTCCCTAGTTCCCTCAAAATCGGATTCAAATCAGCTGCAGTTGCATAATTTATCTCCAGTCTGCTCCATCGGAGGGTTATTATAGCACTTCAATTTAAAACAGTTCCTAAATACAACACTATTTTTTTTTTTTTTTCAATCTGCAAGTCCTGGGAGGGTATACGTATAAAGTGAGCATCTCCTTGCTATCTAGTTTTCTCAGCATGCTAAATTGATCTGCCTAAGTGGCTATTGCGGCCTTATTCTTTGCAGCCTGCCGTTGCAGATCTGCACAAAGGCCAATCTTTCTTTTGTAAGAAAGCAGTGTGCAAAAGACATCGTATTTCAAGGGATCAGCAACCGCGAGTGTTGCAGCGGCTTTGCAGGCAAGAGACTAAATAATGTCAGGGGCTGTGGTAACGAGGGACTCAACCAAAACCTTTCAGAAGCCCAAAAAGGCTGTCAGTCCTTACCATGGTTGTTTTTGAAACAGCTGCGTCTTCTCCGTGGCCTGGATTTTGCCATCATAAATATGAGTGTGGCCGTGGAGCACAACTGCTTGTAACTGTAGGTGATCAGCTGGTCACTACCTGTTGCATTGTTGGGGCATGCGCAAGCCATTAGATAGGCAAATAGTTGCATATATAATATGCATATTTGCACTACTATTGTTTTTTTTACTTGGGTGTTTTCTTTCCCTCGGCAGCTTGTGTCATAAGTATTTATTCTGCTACAAGGCACTTTAAGTAGCAGAAGGTCTTGGGTAGCTTGTTTTGTATGTCACGTTTTGTACACGTGTGTGTGTATGTACGCATATATGTATGTAGACACAGGCAAACCCATATGCCAGTTGCAGTCTCGATCAAACCATAAATCATAAAACCAAAATATAAATGAAACAGAAGTTATACAAGATTGTTGCAAGAGGAGTGGAATGAATGGAGCCTTGTTTTCCACTTTTTCTGTCTCTCCTATTCCTACACCTCCTTGCTTTAGTAACTGCAGTTCCCCTCATGACCCATATAAGTCATCTTCATTAAGATCCCTCTATATTCCTCGCTTTGCTTTTGGGCTTGCCGCCTGTTCCAGATTCCCGTTATTCTATGACTGAGCAGAGCTATGAGTGTGTTCCCTGCTGAGCAGCCTGCCCAGGCTTCTCGCTAGCCCGCCACCAGACAGAGCTAGCCATAGCAGGATCTCTCTGTGGAAGCGTCTGTAGGGTTGCTGTGATTTGCACAGCCATTGGGATTTTTGTGAAACGTGTAAGAACTGAACGTGCTCGAGGCCCTTGTACTTTGATGACTCTGGATGAAGTGGGACAGAAGTTATTAGAAGAGGATTGACAAGAAGACCCCACAAGTTTAATTTTCTTTAGAATCCAGGCTTCCAGTCAAGTATTGGGTCCTTCAGCCCTGCTACTGTAGACATATCTTTGCTCGCTGGCTGAGAATGAGCAGATCCACTGAAGACTTGTTGCAACTCTGCATAATGTTGAGGGTAGATTTGAAGGATTTTGGCTCACAGTCTGAAATTATGTTAAAGTACATATTTAATCACACACTCTACTTCCCCCAAGTAGGTAGCTAACAAACGTCTTTTAAAAATAGTAGTTAATTCTGAAAGCGAGAATTACGCTCTGCTATGCAGGTGGTTGTGAAATGTGTTCTTGTCAATAGAAAATGAAAATGTTGTAGTAGGTCAGACACTTGTGAATAACAAAGGTTCTACTATTCTGTTGTTCTCTGAACCGTAACAATCCTCATCACTACTCTTCGCTGCAGTTCTTTAGACGTAGTACAAGATACACTTTAGCTTTTATTGGAAAAATAAAGAACTGTCTTATCAATAATCAGCCTAGGCCTTTCAGGGAGAGTACCAATGTAGTTATGCCAACTCATTAAATGTTCAGCATTAAGACTGAACTCCTTCACTCCATGTATCTGCCTAGCTTTTGTTATGTTAGAAAAAACACAAAGTTTGCGCTTAACTGTGATAAGGTTTTTTCCCTCCACCCTCCCTTTGTCAGACACTGAAATGAAAATAACTATCTGTGCTTGACACAAAGAAGCTGAAGATAAAAAAGAAAATTTAAATGGAAAGTGGAACTCTTAAATTATTTTCAAAGGTACTCAAATTTTCCTAAAATTATTTCAAGCTCTATGAGGAAAAGGTTGGAAATGTAGTCAGAATGATTGCATGTGCTAACATTATATGATTTAAGAATATTTCCAAGTTTCAGATTTAAAAATTGTATTGTCCTAATCAAAAGGCTGTACAAGCATCTCTGCTGTCGGAATAAATTTGTAATTCATTACTTTCGTCATCCAGTTTGTCTTTTATCTATCTACACACACACACACGTACAAACATAAATAGGCACTTCTAAAGACCACTGTATCTGTCTGAGGGTTAAATTGATTGGAACTTTATTGCACGCTATGTAAAATTGCATTGGGCAATACATTAGAAGATTAGGGAAATTACAATTTCATGGAAAACCCAACAGCATCTAAAATAGCTTCTCTTGAAAAGCATTTGCAACATTTGTCACAGAACCAGAAAACTTATTTGCCTTTCCTTGTATTACATAATGTTAGCAAATTGGACCTACATTTTGCACTCACATAGTCATTCTCCTAAGTGAAATACAAATGCTAAATATGGTAAGTCAGTCAGATGATGTCATTTTGTACTGAGCAATATAAAATGATGATGTGAGGTACAGGCAACAATGAATGAAGGGGACTGTACCTTTTTCTGTATAAAAGCTTCCTTTCCAGCTATTTTTAGCTTTTCAGCTATGTCTCTAACCTTGTCTTTTATTCCATTTTCACAGACCTACTTACCTAACAGTGGGTTCCATGAAATCCTGGAAGTTCATCCACATGTAAAGAACTCCATGACCAAGACCTACATTTAAAAAGTAGGAGGAAAAAAAAGATCTTTGAAGCTAACCCTAAAAGTGATAAGAGAACTCTGGGGAAATGCGCACAATGAAACACTCTGTAATAGAATGAAAAGAAGAGAGAAGCCAATAGTGCACGATTCATATGAACCCAGTTTATAACTCATAAATCAAAATCTGAATGGAATGATCTTAAAACTGCATCAGTGTTTGAGGCAAAGCTGGTGAGCAGCGTCATCCGACAGGCAGCTGTTGGACATCAGGCTGCAGACCATCAGACAGTAACACTGCCAGCAAATGCAGAAATTACTTTAACCTTTTCTTGTTACTGGTATTTGTGGAATGAAGTTGTTATCCTTACTAAAATCATTTTGTTTCACAGGCAGGTGTGGCTGTAAGCATGAGATCATACAGTAATGCTTAAATTTTAGTGTCTACCCGAGAAAGCACTGAGAAATTTAAGACATATGAGTTACCGTGGAGTGTAGTTAGGGTGGCTGCTTTTAGATAATTTCCAGCTATGATTTGTAAATATCATTTTTCTTTTCCTTCTTGCTCAGAGATAATTATGGCTGTGTAAGAAATTTAAGAAGGAGTAGTTTATCTTTTTTTTCATCTAGATTGCTTGGCAAAGGAAAGCATCTTGCTTTAGAGATGGAAAACCTGAAGAATAATGAGACAAAGTCGCTTATCCATGATTGCACAGCAATTCAGTGGCAAGAACAAGAAACAGAACCCAACAGAGCTGATTATAAAATGGCCTTTTCCTTGCTATGAGGAATTCTGAGGGTTTGGAAAAACTTCTGCTGAGCTGACAGAAGAAAGGTAAAAGCCCAACATTTTCACAGGACAAAAACTCCTTCTCCTGCCCATCCAAGAGAGCTCCATCTCAGGAAAAACAAGACTGAGTTTTTCAGCTAACCATTTATCTTCTGGAAGGTTTTTTGTCCCCTGGAAAGTTGATAGGAACCCCCTGTGTGGGCTGCCAAAGTCTGAATGCTGTGGCTCTCTCTGATGCTCAAACTAAGGGAAAAAAAGATGGTTCTCTTCTCTCTCACCACCCTAACTTCAGTTCTGTGGTTCTGGGCCTTGAAGATTTTTGTCATTATTTTGACTGTATTCCACAACTAGCTTTAGAACCCAATTCATGGGGCTTCTAAAACAGCCCTTTATTCATAAGTTGGTCCGAGTAATATTTTGTCTGTTGAGCACCTGGCTTTGTACAGAGCCTGTCACATGTTTCATATCATTCTGTTGCCTACCAGGCCCTAATTCTATTTTTTTTTTTTTATCCTGGTAAGCCAGGGCCTATGGGTCAGACACCCATTGTGATGGATACTATACAAAACCATAGGAAAGACAGAATTCCTGCCCCAAGGAGATCATTTGTGCCCCACAATTTTGCAAGATTTAAACGGGTAGAGAGGCACTTGTTTAATAGCATTTAGTAGACCCTGTAAGGCAGGGCCTTCCTTCCACTGGTTGTGTTCTATTGCACGGACACAGGCGAACTATTTATGTGCTCTTCTGTTCTGATACTGCTACAGAGCTCATTAAATCTCCTTTTTGCAAGCAAGGCCTGAGGGCTATTAATTACTCAGTTTTTCCATGTATAAAATGGGCAGAATGCTACTAATCTGTTGACAAGTCTGCAGGAAGCTGTCCAACTGTGAAATGATACTGAAAATTTCATTTTCTCAGAGATATTGTCATCTCCTCACTTTTTTTCCCTAAATAAGTTAGGAAAGCGCTTCTCATTACCATGGAGACTAATATTTTATTGCAAAGATTGTAATTGCAAGCAAGTTTCAAGGTTGCAAGTGGATTTTCCAGAAATCAGGTCAATTGATGAAGTACCTGGACTCAGTGTCAGCTGCTGCAGTGCACATCACTTTCATTCTGAGTCTTATTTACATTCCAAGCCCCAGGGCTTGGCTGCCAGCAAATCAATTGTGGAATTGTTGGGCTGTGATAGATTCTGCACCAGGATAATAAAGGAAAAATAACTTCGCTGAAGGGTAAACTTGCTTGCACCTACCCCAGGCTATGTCAAAGTAGCAACATATGTGCAGGCAGTGACTGCAAAAGAGTTGATGCCCCCCAGGATCATATGTTGGCTTACCCGCAGCAGGTTGTTCTTGTAACCACAGCAAAAGATAGATGGCTCAGTGCATCAGAAATCAAGGCCTGCCTAGTATTAAGCATCTCTTGCAATTATTCAGTTTGATTTACTGACAAAGAAAAAGAGAAATCTTGCTGCCTTTTTTTCTCACTTACTTTAACACATAAAAAAAAAAGGTTAATTAATGTCAAAAAAAGACAAAAAGAAGAAGAAATGGCTCCAGTCTGTAAGCTGGAAGTAAAAATATTAACAATGCACTCCAGTCCCACTCCCTGAGGCAAATAGATGGAGAGCTTTCCGCACGTTTGTCTCTTTGAACTTTCTGTTGAAACCTTCAGGCAGAATCCAAAGACATAAGAGATTTCTTGACTGTATCTTGGTGGAAGGACATTTCCACTCTTGTTTCTTACTTTTGTATTTATTCCCTTCCAAGTGAGTCAGAAACGCAAGAAACTCTTCCACAGTGCACGTTGAAGTGGCCTGCATGCTGGGGAGTGATCTAACACAGTCCAGGCATTGGCTATTTTTAATAAAGATATCTGTGGCTTTAAAGAACCCTTGGCAACCCACATGCATTTTGAGCACGTATATGTTTTTTCAGTATCCACTTGAGGACCCAGTTCTGAGAAGCGCTGAGTGCTCTTGTGTGTGTTGACTTCAGTGGCAGTAGTTGCGTAAAAGCAGATCAACAGTTTGGTGAGGAAGATCGGATCCAGGCAGAACTGTAGCCCTAGCTAGTATCAGCAGAGATTTGCATTATCTTCTACAGTGTCTATTTGCAAATGTGATTAGTTTGGAAACCATTTTGCAAGGTATCAGCTGCCTTTGAGCAAGTTTGCTGTGTTTCACAGGATCAAGCCTTGGTAATGCCATGTCCCTGACCTCAAATGCCCACAGTCTGGTGTGTCGCAAGGATGCAATCCTATGCTCACTTGGCTAAATTATCTCTTGGTACGACGCTGTAGAGAGATGTTGGAAAATACGCTTGTGTAGCTTTAATGAACAAACATTTCTGAAGGAGAAAATTAATCCAAAAGGAGAAGTTTTCTGTTCCTGCAAGACTATCATGGTGCTCACTAACAACAGAAATAAACACAGAGAGCCTAATACAAGACTGCTAAACCTGTTTGATACAAAATGATAATACAGGGGTTTAGCTGTATTACTCCTCTTAAATTCTGGATTTCATGAGAACTGATACTGGAACTCGAGATTCTGAAAATGTATTTTAAAATATATTATTTTCTTAGTGTGTTTTATTAGCATATCACATTGGCTGAAATACTAGGCTGTAGCCAACAAACGGCATACTGAAACATGAATAAGAGTTCTATCTCCTCTATTTAGCAGAATGAGAGTGAAGGGAAAAAGTAGAAAATGAGAAAAAAATTAAGACCCAAGGCAATAATTATAACAGGCAATAATTCCAATTACATCGTCCCAGAAAGTTCTATAACATGAATTTTTAAACATTTGCTTTCATACAGTTGTGGTCCCCTAAATATGTGGCAAAAGATTAATAGCTGTTGACTGCAATAATAACAAAATTTTTTCGTGCAACTCACTTGTGCTCATGCCATTAGTTTTATAATTCTTTCAGGAACCATTATTTTATGTTTAGGTTCACCAAGTCTCATTTTGGAATGGTGCATCACAATCTGTATCAAACTCTTTAAGCAGTAAAGTAAAGATTTGGTTTAAGTATTTATCCATCTTGGAAATAAAAAAATCAAACAACTTTTAGAAGGAATTTCTAAAATAATTTTTGAAAGGCTGCAGGCTTCTTCTGAGCAGTAGATAGAAAAGGATTTGTTAAGATTTTATTGGGTCAAAACATATTGATATAGTTATTCCAGTGGCTGTCCATGCTTTTGTACACTCAATAGTTTTGGAAAAGGGATTTCAGTGTCTTGAGCAGTGAATCTGGCACCATTCATGTGCACTACCTTCAGACAACATTGCATCCATTGTAAAGCCAAGAGATGAGCAATAAACTCCCTAGTTTCAGCTTGATTTTTACCAGTGGAGTATTACCCCTTTCTGCTTATGGTCTTGATTGCCTAATGAGGAAAGAAAAAGGAACATGTGGGGAAGGGAGGAGGTTTTCCCAATGGCTAACTTTCCACTTGCTCTGAATTCCCCTGTGTGGCTCTGCTGGCTACAAGTAGAGACTAATGGGACTAACCTTATTAGGGTACGGCTAATTCCCACCACAAAATCAAAACTCATTTCCTGAGTCCCATGCAAATTAAATGCCTCTAGGCCATCCACTTTTGTGATCACCTTTGTTTTGGTTTGTTTTGCTCTTGAAGGTATGTTGAGATCTCACATTAAGCCATCTGTCTAATTCAAAAGATATGTTTCTCACAGAAAGGGTCTTTTCTGCGTGTTGAACCATCTCTGGCATTCTATCATTGGTAGTAATAACATCACTCCTTCTTTTTCTTGTTTCCTTATTATATTGAAATTGCAGGATGGCTTATTGTGGAACAAGGGAACAGTCCTCAGTCAAAATATGCTGATTCTGGGTAAGTTGCTCTCTGTCCACCCATTTCTTGAAAGAGCCAGCTCTCACCCTCATCCTGTTAGAAAACCAGGACAAAGAGTTTGCGTGGACATATTTCATTTGGTGAAGTTTAACATTTCCACCAACCCACCTCTAATTTTTATGCTAAAAATGTCAGTCAAATCTGGAGTAAGTTCAGTGAGCAAACCTTTTAGTTGTTGTTCTACTTATGCAAAAATATTTATATTTTATAGAATTAGTGGAATTATCAAGACCCGATTGTTGTCTTCTTCCCTGAAACATAAACTTTTGAACTTTTAGCTTAGAAAATTTAACCACCCAAACAAACTACCATACAAAGTGTACTTGAATAGTTCTTATACCTATATCTCTTACAAGCAGCAAAGGAAACAATTAAACACATACGAATATTCTTGTTACCAGTTATTTTCTAATCTCTAAACCCAGAATAAACACTAACAGTTTGCTACAAAAACAGCTAGTTGAGCTACTATCTCCAGGTAAATCTAGAACTTGTAGGCAGATGTATGCCCCATTTAGGCATTCTAGGTTCTTCCCAAGGGTGTGTTGCTGTCACTTCACAAAAGTTTTAGTTCAAGGGAGATCTAGAGCGTCAAAATTGCCTGCTTTAGATGTGTACACTAGCTTCCACCTTCATTGTTGATGGTTCTCAGGTTTTTTGAAGTAGGAGACCTTGTTTTGCCTGCTAAAAACTGTGGTGAATTATATATTATTGTTTTTTAAACATGCAAACGCCTAATCACTGTGTATTCATTCAGTATTGTTTGAAAGTGTGTTACTAGTAACAATTAAGTCATATCTTAGCAAGAATAGGGTTCTCATAGGAGGTCCCCAGGGGCCACTTAAACTGGTGGTGATGTGTACTCACTGGAGAAAGGCTATCGAGGTCAATTGGGATACCTGAGGAAATCCTTATCAGTATGAATAAGGGTGGATAAGGAATCCATGCTCAAATCTGGGAGTTTTGAGTAGTATTTAAAAATACCATTTAAATGCAGTTTTGCCATCATTCTTATATCCCCTAAAGTTAATTACCCCTCCGATTTGAGTGTGCCATACAGTAGGGTGAGAATTACCTTTTTTTTCCCCATAAGCTTAGTGCTGGAAGGGTTGTATGAAAGCACCTCTTGGATTTTATTTTTCAGGACTACAGGAAAGAAAAAGCAACTGATCATGAAAACAATGTTCCTGTTTCTGAATTCAGCTTGCTGTTTTCTGCATTGGATTTATTGTTCTGAGTGCTAGTCAAGCAAAATCCCAAATCAGCAAATATTATATACATAAAAATAAGGCTGAAAAAAAACCCCAGGTATTTTATTGGTGTGGAGCTATATTAACATATGACGCGAACAGAGTAATCCCTACCTGTAATGCTTTGACAAAGCTGAGAAGGGGAGAAGGCGTAGCTTATCAGAGGGGGATGATACTTCAGGTGTGTAATTTACAGCAGAATAAGGTACCAAATAGGTAAAGTAGCTGATGGCAGATGAAGTCTATGTAAAGGTATGTATGTGTGTGCACACCCATACATACATATATACATTTTTACAGAGATATATATGTATATAGGAGTGAGTGACTGTAATGACTGCTCAAGACATCTTCTCTGGAAACCTGCTTAGAGGGGAATAAGAGCAGCTTTTTAACCATCTCCTGATAACTTCATTGTTATTACTGAGCATTGGCCACACTGCTATTCTTTTCTGTTGTATTCATATGGCATGCTGCAGTTTTTGTGACTTTGGCATTTTTACATTAGAGATTTTAAGCTTCTTCACTGCCAGAGAGTGGGAGTTTTGTGGCTCTCAGAACTCAATGTCTACTACACAACTGGGATTTCGAAGGATTGGATTTGTATTGCTGGACCCAGCTGAAGATCTTCTGCAGTAGGGATAGCGCTTGTTGGTGTAACAGGAGAACAGGGTTGTGGGTGGACAGCAGAGCACAGTAAGCGTGTCCTTAAGACTGCATCCATTTTTAATTCTGTCTTGTAAAGCTTTCAGTTTAGTAGAAGTCCAGAAGGGCTGTAGGGCAATTTATGCACAAATGTATGAAAAGCCAGAGAATAGTTTTGACTAACTGAGGTCAGAAGTAGATTCGAATAAGACACCATGAGTTGGTTTCGCTTTGTATATCCCTATACATACCTATACCTGCACTTATACATATGTTTGGTCCATATGCAATATGTTTTGTTATAAAAGGCAAAGTTGAGGCAAGTCCTGCTCCACCTAAAACCAGTGCATACGTTCCTGGGGGCTTTCAGTGAGCTGAGGTTTTCAAAGACAGCTTTGATAAACTAAATACAGAGCAAAGACTTGTCATATTTGACTTCTAGCAGTACACTTCCAAGGAAAATGTGTAGCAGATACATACATTATTGAACCAGCTAGCAGTGAAGCTATTTTTGACAAATACATTTAGGTATGGCACATATGTAAAGTGTTTCTGTGGCTTGTCCAAAAGATAACCCAGTGATTTATAGGGATAAATAAAATGTCCAGCCACCCACTAGATGGTGGCAAGGAGCATAGTTAGGTAAAATTGTATTTACAGCAGTGTACGTCTTATCTTTTTAGCAGCAGAATCAGATTAATCTGCCACCAAATTCTCCCCCGTAGGTAGACATTAGAGCTAATCCTGCTGATTCAATAGGCTTGCCCAGTTAGCCATGCTATAGAGAAGCAAGAAAAGGAATAGTTGGTGTGAGCGTGTGTGGGTGCTAAATGGTAGACACGGTGCAACAGTTGAGATACCCCTGCAACAAAAGTATGTCCCAGGGGTAGCTGTGTTACAGAGCTGCAACAGATACGCAGTCAAAACTGTCAGCAGTGAATCCAAACCATCTCCTTGCTAGAAGGCATTATGCATAGCGTATCTAGAACACCAGGTTCCTCGTTCGTTGCCATAGGGGTGGTGACATTAAGGGAAGCAGTAAGCAGGAAACAATCTGTAGCCGAATTCTGAAAAGGTAATGCTGAACACAGAAGGCACCTTTACCATCTGCGTGCCCTGTTATAAAAACAAGACAACCACCACAAAAGGGTCCTGGTGTTCCATATATTTTATACATATATCTGCCACAAAGGACTAGTTTGTATATATTGCTGACGGATTTGATTGCCTGTTTGTGAACACAGCTACAGAAGTGCTGTGGGATCAGCAGAATTTAACAGCAGAATTTTGCTTGCACTTATAAATAGAATAGGGG
>NW_009258303.1:300400-310494 GCF_000687185.1 Egretta garzetta | reverse complement strand
GTAAATGAATACAAGCAAATATATTGTACATGAAATACTTTGCCTTAACCCTAAACAAAATGTTTGCTGAGGGTTCCCAGATTTTGATTCAATAGAAATGACCACAGCAAACTTTCAGGTGTCTTTATAAGATGTAAAATTTCCTCATTGCTCCAAGAAGTGTGGAAAAGCAAGCTGGCTGAGAGTGGCACTTTCTCACTATCAAATGACTAATCAAATAAGTGGGTTTAATCATGAAAGAAGGGGGAGCACTTTAGAAGAGAGAAAGAGCGATGGGAGACCATGTAACGAGGAGGGGAGGATTCTTGACTCCACTTTTGATACCTACAATGCAGTCTGAGTCCTCATCTCTCCAGTGAGTGACTAGTAGAAAAGCCGGACACTGCTCTCCTACCATCCACGCAACATATTTTGGCCCAAGTGGAGCTGAGTGTGATTTCACCACTTATCCCATTATAGGGTGCTGGGTAGAGCACTGTTCTGTCTTCTTCAATCCCATGTTGCAAGCTGCATCTTTAATCTGGATGACAGCTCATCCCCTGTATCATTGCGCATCCTGACCTTCTCACTAGTGTAGACGT
Source organism: Egretta garzetta (assembly GCF_000687185.1). NCBI lineage: Eukaryota > Metazoa > Chordata > Aves > Pelecaniformes > Ardeidae > Egretta > Egretta garzetta. Next base: position 309,913 of record NW_009258303.1, on the reverse strand, counting down.
TCCACATTTACCCCAGCTTTACAGTATGGCTCGTTTTACTAGAAAACCCTTCCAACATTACACAATAGCTGCCACGTAAATTTAGTCTGCTGTGGTCTGTCTGCTTAATGATTTCTTCCATTTAACTACCTTGGTACACAACAGATGCTAACACAGTGCCCCTATCTTCTGTTTCAGGCCTTATAGCATCAAGTTTACCAAGAAATAACCAAGTTTGATTTTTAAAAAAATTGTATGTTTCTTCATATAGTTTTTAAACGACCAGTGATGCATAGAGCAAGCAAATAAAAGGCCTGTCTGGAACACCTTATGTTCAAAGCTCTTGTACTGTTTTTCCTAGCACACAATTCAAGTACATTAAGAAAGACTGACACCTGCAGTCACACATAATTAGGTCAAACAAAAACATCTCTAGGATGATGAAGAATGAATTAGGAAGGTCTCTGCTTCAGTCACTGTGGCTGGTTAAAGTCACAAGGGCTGTAACTAGCTTTCAATTCCACTCTGCATTAACAGCAATCCAGAAAATGTCCAGAACCTCTATCGTACTCTAAATTAAAGAGTAAGCACCCCACTGCCCCCCTCCCCCCCCAAAAAAAGGAAGGAAAAGGAAAAAAAGAAGAAACAGAAAAGCACAAGTGCTTGTTTGTTCTTACCAGCAACAAAAAAACTGTTTTGACAGTGCTGCCCACTGGACTGAGTGAACAAGGACCATGTTGGAGTTTCGGTCAGACTGTGTCTTCTGAATGAGCCTTCAAATACATTTGCTGACTCTCAAGCATATAGCTTGAGGCTAAGCAAGTCACACTGCTAAATATTCTTAAAGTTACAGAAGAGACTAAACTGTGAATTTGCTATTTGCCCTCCTAACCATCAAGACGAAATTTGTGAGTCACGCAGACCAGTCTGTCAGTGTGAACTCAACTCAATCAGCATAGCTGGGCATACATGGACAAGAGCACCAGGAAGCTATTGTGGATACAGTGAATGAATGGGAGGTGGAACACACCATGCTCACAAGTGTTGTTCTTACACACTATTATAGACAAAACTGTTGTCTTGTTTAACCACCTCACAAACTCTTTGCTAGATGCCTAATACTCCTTCCATACATGTGTCAAGCTCCAGAGAGTTTTCTGGTTATTGACAGGCTATATAGAGCAAGAGTACCTCTTTTTAATATGCCTTACTTTTGGCAAAGATTGCACCCCTTTAGGAAGTTCCTGCTTAAAAACATTATCCTGATTGTCTCAGAATTTACAATTTTTCAAGGCAAACAACGTCACTCTGGAAATGATGGCACCTCTTCAGATTGGTAGAATTGCAAAATCTGACAGTACACAAAGTGTCCTGTTCGTTCCTTTCCCCTCTGCTGGAACTGCTCCTGCAGATGTGGAGTAGCGTTTTGCATGGGATTTATATCCCCCTTTCCGAGAAGACCATCAGACAACAGACAGTGGTAAATTTGCATCACTTGCAGTGGGGTTCATGTAACTGAAAGCACATAGCTCTTTATCTACATCTGAGCTACTCATTCTGGGCTTCTTTATAGTCATCAGGAAGAAAAACAGACATTCCTAGATTCCCAGACTAATTTTAGAGATTTGCATTAACAGAAGCTGAATCCTAATCTAACAAAGTCTGTCTCCTTTGACACCAGAAACTATGTGTAAGTTCTCAGGCATGAGATCCTCCCAAAGAGAGTACCAGGAGCCAGCCCCTGACAAAAGCCTCTCACTGTAAACAGATTTTTTATTTGTTACTGAAAATCTTAAATACATGATACAATAACCATATAAAAAATAATGCAATACAGATAGTACATTAAGAATTCACATCTTCAATAATATAAAATGCATTAACAATAATTAAGACAATAAAAACCGAGGGAGAAAAACAAATTAAAAGGAGAGAATAAAAGTTTGAATTCAAAATGTACATTTTAGCCAACATATCATTATTAGGTAGTTAACCTATTGTGGGAGAATCTTACCTAATTTGCCTAAGTTTAAAGATAAAAACTTTAAAGAGGGGCTTGGGAGAGTCTGCAGGTGGAAACCACAGTGTGAGCACTGATTCGATAGCAAAGAAGTACTGCTGCAAAACATAATTCTTCTTTTATTATTTGAACTATGATATCAAATCAACTTAATATATGTCATATTATTAATACTAAATTATATTAGTCTATGTAAGGTAAATGAGTGAATCTACTGATAATACAAAACTGTCTCACACTGACATGAGCTAAATGTTAAAAAGCCCATTTCTGAATGAGCTGCTTCTCTGGTTTTGCTCATAGGAAGCTCTGACGCATTTCTTAAGTATCAATGTTCTCACTACCAATGTTTTCTGATCATCTCATTTCCTGTATAAAATTTTTATCCATGTAATGTTAAAGAGCTACATATATTATTAACCCATAGTGTTTAATAAACTAGGGTCTGATACATGAATTAAGATTTATTGGTGGGTCTACAGAAGCCTGCAGATGCTGCACTTCATACCTGCCATTTATTTCTGTAATGCTTCTGAATCAAACCACAGATCCAAAGCCTTGAGGGCCATCGGGGGTGGCTGAATGGGGAAGGAAATCCAAAAGAACTCCACATCGCATACAAATTTGCAGTTCAGTCTCATCTCTCATTTTAACACCAGCTATATACATGATCTTGAACATCATTCACTTTTCATCTCAAGTCCAAACCAGGAGCTTTTCATCTGACTTTCAAATGAGCTTTGGATCAGGTCCTCAGTAAATACGGATCAAAACAGGGGAAAACACTTTCCTAGGACATTCTCTGCTGGGATTGTCTATTTACCATTACATTTTATAATCATAGCCTCTTCAGCTTTTCTCTCAGAAATTGCTTCAGATCAGTTGAAAGACCTTTTTCTCTTCTTAATAAAAACACGTTTAAAATATCCCTTGCAATCTGGCCTGCTGTTACCAGCTGCAAAAGATGCTGTTCCATTATGCATGATTCTTGACTGCTCAGAGTATGAAAAAACCCACCCTACTATAGTCTATTAATGATTTTAATGTTATGCTAAATGTTTGCACTTTATTATTTCTGATAGATATGGCAATTGATATTTACACATTCATAATATGTGTTGTTAATAAGGATACCTATTTGGTATTAATAAAGTCAATTTGAAATTAATTTATGAAGCATCAGAGAGATCATTTTCTAGCGCATCTGTTTGCAAAGAGGCTTCACATTGAAGAGGAGTTGGGTAGTAATGATTGCTTACTGCTCTGAGGTCATGTGTTACTGAGTAATTTTACATTCTCCCCCTTTCGTATTTACAGATGTTGATAACTGTTGGGATTCACTGAATGTAAAACGAATGCTTAAGTGCATTTATTACCTTTACTAGTTATTTGAATTTTAATTCTGAGGAGTTATATATGAACAGTGTATCCTTTCAAAACATACTTAGTAACGACTCTCTTGTGTTCCAAGCTCCTGGCATTGGTTGGGCTTAACTTTTAGAATATGCAGCACTTTACTGGAAAATGTAAACCATAAGTGTAAAGACAAGAAGATCAGTATTATATACTATGTAATTATGTATAAATAAACATATAATAATAAATAAAAATTAATGAAGTAAAGATCAGAATGAACGCACAGAAAATGGAAATAACTGCTTTGCAGTTAGGAGCAAAACACAGGAGGTTAATTTACTCAGGGTGAAAGTATTGAGCAACAACTGACCTACTAGTGTAATACCAACAGTACGTAAAATAAAGTTATGATGGAAAGAATAATTTATGACATAAAGGTAAACAAAAATGTTATAAAATTCAATAAGTTTTGCCAAGGAACGTTTATGCCAGAATAACCGAATTCATTTTTTGGGTAACAGATTTTATAAAGCAGAGATATATGAAAGATCTAATTTGTCTGGTAATGAATGATGGGATTCATCTGACTAAATGCACGTGTCTGCTCCGGAGACATCTATTTCTAAACTAGTCACCCCATGCTCCCTTTTTAGCAATGCCAAAAAATAGTTCCTTTTAGGGTGTGATTCATCCCATCCTAAAGCAAATGTCTAAAATAAGTCAGATGAATCACACCTACAAGTGCTTATTTCTCTCCCTTGACTGTAAAGTTAGCTAGGGGCGACTAGCTCAGCTGTAGATGACCACCCTAAAGACATCTGAAGTTAAATGGGAGTAATCCCACTGGGACAGACTAATTTATGAGTAAAGCGTCTGAAATGATGCCCGTAGGAAAGTGCTCATTAATAAGACAGAGGTATGAACTTGAAGATAGTTAGGGAGGTGTTTAAAGTGAAGATGAAAATGGGCAGTGCTGAAAAAAAGATGTAATGGCTGGAAGGGAACCTCTAGGAGCATTTTTCATGAATCAGCCTTGGAGTGGATCTTAGTATTTTCTTTAATGATTTTGGCATGATAAGTAGGATTGAACTAATGATATCTAATATGGAACTGGGTCACACTATTGCTACAGATGAGAACTAGGATGTCATACAGGAAAAAATAAGATAACCTTGAGAATAGAACAGTGGGAATGAGATGAAATTTAATACAACAAAGTACAAATATTGCAGTAAGGGAAAAATCTGAAAGTATAGCCTAGGTGCCTAACATGTATTTCAAAAGAACATAGATGTCTAATTCTAATAGAAACATTACCAAAAAAAATCTGTTCAATCATCCGTGTGCCTAAAAAGCAATAGAGCCTCCAGTTTTCTACTGAAAATGAATTATATGCCTAATGTTTCTCTATTCTGCATAGTTAAGAGTATTGCTACTGTGGCTGAACTGAACGTTTGGGAACTTATTCCCTGCCTGGGCTTCTTTGGGAGTTATCATCTAAGGTCACTGAAGACTGCAGTCTTTTTAAACATTTTCTAGTTATGCCTAAAAAATTAACAAGTCAGTATTGCCATATTTCAAAATCATCAGGTAGAAGCAGAATAGACAAGCCTATCTGCTGGTCAATGACGCAGTTGCTTGCATGCTCTGAGAGGTCTGCAGCCCAACCCATGCAGAACCTAGCCATCTGGTTATGAGAAAGGCACTCTTCATTTTTCAGGGGCAGCAAAGAATTCAGGAGTCAGTGAGGCCAAAAGAGTATGCTAGGAGTCTCTTGCTTGCCAGCACTGTTTTTTGCCAAGGAAACAGAGGACCTAGATCTGGCTTTAAGTTTTGTTGCTCTTTTTTAGTCATGACTGCTCCACTTGGGGAAGTGCTGCCAGGGACCCAGATGACTGTTATTCCAGTTCAGTGGAATCGCTGCTTTGTTAGTCCCTGTTACTTGCTTGAACAGTGGCTCACCTGTACTAAGAGATGTGGGGTTAAATTTCCCTTCTGCCAATAGGCGGTTACAAACCTGAACCCTGGTCACTGTGGGAAAAAGGAAACTCAAGTGTCCTATTGAGCTGGTAAATGTTCTAATAATTAATCTGTTCCGGAAATCAGGCAAACTGTTTCATGGCCATTTTTTCAACCCGACAAGCCAATGGCAATGAGAGTCATCTGCTGAAATGTTTCCCAGAGAGGCTTGTGATTCCCCATCCCTGGAAGCATTCAAGGTCAGGTTGGATGGGGCTCTGAGCAACTGGATCTCATTGAAGATGCCTCTGCTTATTGCCAGGGGGTTGGGCTAGATGACCTTTAAAGGTCCCTTCCAACCCGAACCATTCCATAATTCTATGAATACAGAAATCTGTATCTGAATAGTTGTCTAGAAATTATAGGAACACCTAGAATGTGATTTGTGACTTGTTTCATCTCAAGATAGGTTCTTAAAAGTAGACAGATGAATCTTTCTGGGAATGCTTATTTTTCTCCTTTGAGTATAAATGGAGCCTAACTATCTCACTGAGATGTAGATTTTATAGGTGAGACATTACAGGTCTGCATGTGTGTAACTTAGGTACTTCAATGCAGGAGATGGTTTTTGCCTCTGAATCTGTTTCACATTTCATCATATGCCTGCATTCAAAACCTAAGTTCTGCAAAATTCCCCATTCCTCTCCCATGGCATTGCTCATGGTACAGTTTAGATACTGCTCCACTTAGTGGATTGGCTGTCACAAAGCTCATATAACCCATTTACCTTTTCTATAGACTGCAGGCACCTGACTCAGCATTTTGGAGCTCACTCTTAATTTCTGTGGATAATTTCTAGGTGATGGAGTGCTGAATATCACATTACTTAAGACAAATGAGCTATCAGGGTGTCCCAGCACTTCTGAAATGCAGGGATCTAGTAACTAGAAAGTCAGTCCTGCTGAGAGTTCAGCCAACAGCAGATGGTGAATACTCTCTACTACTCCGACATGGCATCCTACTCTGTACGTGGCATTGAGAAAAAAGTGCAGATGTCTGAATCTCAGCTCCTTTGTAAAACTCTCATTTCTGCTTCTCAGAAGAGATGAACCCTACTTTAATTTACGAATTGTTGACATGAAGCGTCAGCTTCAAATTGATGAGCTAGAGTTCTGTGCCCCAAAAGTTAATTGGGAGGAAGCTAACCTTTTCTTTTTCCATATCAGGCTCTGTTTTCTTAAGCAGAACATTTCAGTGCCCTATTCTCTGTCATAATCTTTTCAACGTCAGAATTCATTTTTTCAGTCAGTCACCTGCAGGCAGTAGGGGCAATGATTTTGTTGTATGATGATTTATGAGGGTGAACAAAGAATGACTTGTTTCATATGGCTTGTGTTTCAGAAAATGTGGAAGGCTGAATGTAACCCAAGAAGTGAGCATACTGAAAATGATGGCTCTGGTGTTTAAAACAAAACAAACCAAAACAATCCTTCTACAAATTTAAAAGCAAGTGAAACAAAACCAGCACAGAGAGGATGATCATTTATGTGCCTTTCTGACTGATGATTCATATTCATCCCTGCTGGGTTTATATTTTGGAGGAGAATTTAGAATACCTCAAGCTATTTTCTTTCTTTTGCTCACTTCTCATCTGTATCACCAAACATCCCCACTGTGTGTTTTGCTTCTGAGGAGGAGGGGATTCTGTAGCTCTGTGTGAATGCCTTGGATGGGGGCCAGCTACCACTGTAAGAATAGGAATAGATTATTTTTAATGCCATTTTCTTGTTCTTTTTAACTCCACATCATTCCTGACATTGGTACACTAGAGTTCAGAGAAGCTAGCTGCCTTTTGTGGTACGTTACAATAGAAGTCCAGTTAAATTCCCTTTTTTCTCCACTGTCATTTGCCATTTTCTTTCCTTCTCACAACTCATCAGTTTTTCGGCAAGGCTTAAGTAAAATTTTTAACATAGCTACTCCTGTCAGACCTTTTGCAATGCCGGTTATGCCCATGAGTGCTGAAAACTTGGACTCTCTCCAGGAGAATGGACCGCAGCATTGGGGAAGGTCAGCGAAACATAATTTTTCATTTTACACTGCTACACTGCCCACAACTGCTCCGCTCTCACCTTTTCTGTGGTGGTTGCTCTTCACTGCCCTATGCTATAGACCTCAAGCTGACAGAGGGAGCTGAACCTTCAGAAGAAGGTGAAGATGCAAGCTGCCTGCTGCTACCATCAGCTGCAGGAGAAGCGGGACTGTTCCTGGCTGTGGGAAGCAGATGTTCATGAAGTAGCTGCCAAAAGAGTGGTTGGGGAAACAATACATGTGTTACTTGGCACCGGAGTGTTAAGGGAGCCAATAGGTTGCCCGCTTCTTCGCTCAACGCAGTGACATACAACGAAGTGGAAGATGAGATGTGCAGCCCCAACGTCCAGCAGAGAATAAAGACCTAGGAAGGATTTCCCAGACCCGTCCGTTGTGCGTCCTGTGCAAAAGCTGAGTGGAAATTATTCCATGCTAGTGCGGTGCACGTGTAACACATGGAAAAAAAACGGGAAGTGTCAGTGTATATCTAAGAATTACCAGCTGTCCCCTTCCCCCCTTCCCTATGCTGACTATATAACTTCTTACTCTTAAGAATATTTGACAGTCACAACCAAGTTTTATCCAGGTAGCGAGGAAATCGCTCCGGCTCTGTTCTTTTATTCGCACGTGGCATGTCAGAATAGAAAGTTGTAACTTGTTTAAGATCTTCTATCAAAATGCTTTTAAAGCGTGCTTGGAAGTAAAAGGTTCCATGTGGCTTCACTTTTTTAACACCACTATTAAACCTAAAACTGGAATAAAAACAAATTGGTTGGGCTGTAATATTTAAAGTGCTACTAAAAGCTGGAAAATTCAGAACTGGGATTTAAGGCCCAGGGTGAGTATTGCAGAAGTTTCCAAGCAGCAGCTAACCTTGCGTAACAGCTCTGGGGATTTACCTTATCTCCTAAAGGGAAAAAACCCTTTTTGATAAAAGTCGAATAAATAAATAAGATTTGAGATCTCCAGCATACTTGGTTAACAGCAAAGAAAGTCTTCTAGCTTCAGAGTGACGCTAAAGGAAATTCACCATCCATGTTCTTTCTTCTATCACAGTACCTTAAATGACTTCATAGCCCTCCTCAATAAAGCCTTGTGAGGGCATTGGATGTACTTTTTTACTCAGCAGTCAGTTTGGATTTCAATCAAAGGATTTTTCCTTGTTTTTTGTAGCCTTGTCTTTGTAGCATTTGGCCAGTGGTAGTCATTATCAGGAGAATGGCATCAAAACAAATATCATCCTAGGGAAGCCCACGTGCCTACCTGACAAACCACAGAAGCTGTCATAGGACGTTTCTTCTAAAACACACGTCACGTTTCTTTCAGCTGTGATCACTTTGAACCATATCAGTGCCCCAGCAATCTCTCAGCAATGTCAAGATATCAGAATGCTTCTTTAGTAAATATTTTGTGTTTCGTGCATGGTGAAATGAGAAAAAAAAAAAAGTTAAAACCAAAGAAATATGCTTTGCTTTTATTCTGAGGTGTTGCGTCTAAGCGGGGAGGGAGGGGGTGCCTGCATTAATTCAGAAGAAAGGTGTAATTTATTTTACCCAATGTAAGCTGTATAGAAATCAGGTCCATAGTCTGTCCAGGCATTGTGTGGGCCAGTGGCTCCATGGGGACTGAGGACTTGGAAGCTGGGGGCAGGGGGTCCCCAGGGGGCCTGGCAGGTCAGGGTGTCCTGGGGGGGCAGGGACAAGGTCAAGCTGGGAAGTCAATCCATGGGTTAGGATCCAGGTCTGGGCCCGGGTCTGGACTGGTGGTGCCTGGGGCCAGGCAGGGGCATGGCAGCTCAGGCAGGGCCCAGCCTCATTTTAAAAGTAGCTGCCAGGGGGAGGAGGTCAGCCCTGGCTGAGACCTCCCCACAGAGATGTCTGACAGCCTCTCCCCAGCATCAGCGTAGGGAAGGGGCCAGCCTCTCACATTTTTCCTGGGGATATCAGCATGACCAGGTGCCTCTACACTAAATGCAAGTGGAATGGGGAACAAATGAGGAATCAGAGGTCTGTGTGGAGTTGCAGGGCTACAGCCTCACTGGGATCACGAATGTGTGGAGGGATAGCTCACATGACTTGGATGCAGTGGATGTGATGGATGGGTGGAGG
>NW_009258303.1:278815-300318 GCF_000687185.1 Egretta garzetta | reverse complement strand
TTGGAACGGATGGTGAGCCAGATAGCGGCTTATCCATCAGGACTGGTAGGCAGACCCGCATGGGTGACGTTGTGGTGGGAAGCTGCTATAGATCAGGAAAAAGAAGTAGATGAGGCTTTCTTCAGACAGCTGGAGTAAGGCTCATGTTCATAAGACGAGGTTTTCATCGTGGAATTTAAACACCCTGATATCTGATGGGAGGGCAACACAGCAGGGCATAAGGAATTGTGGCGGATTCTGGAGTGCTTTTATGACAACTTCCTAACACAGGTGATCACGGAGCTGATGAGAGGAGATGCTCTGCTGGATCTGATATTCACAAACAAGAAATAATTGCTTGGGGATGTGAAGATTAGGGGTTGCCTTAGCTACAGTGCACATGAGATGGTGGAGTTCCTGAAGTTCCTTCTCCGAGTTTCTTCCAGGTTTCTGAGGACTGGAAGAAAGCTAATGTCATTTCTGTCTTCAAGGAGGGCAAGAAAGAGAATCCGGGGAACTGCAAGCTGGATGGCATCACCCTAATCCTGGAAAACATTTCCTAACAAATGAAGGGTAAGAAGGTGATTTGGAATAGTCAGCATGGATTTGTGAAGTGGAAATCATATGTCATGAGCCTGATAGCCTTGTATGATGAGTTGACTGGCTCGGTGGACGAGGAGCGAGTAGTGGATGTTGTATATCTTGACTTTAGCAAGGCTTTAAAATCTGTTTTCTGTAACACCCTTGTAGACAAGACAATGAAGTACAGACTAGATAAATGAACAGTAGTGTGGCCTGAAACCTGGCTTAAATGCCAGTCTCCTAAGGTTGTGATCGGTAGCACAATGTCTGCCTCGAGGCTGGTAGTGTACCACTAGCGATACTAGGGCCAATACTGTTTAACATCTGGATGGTGGGACAGAGTGCAGTCTCAGCAGATTTGCAGATGATTAAAAAACTTTGAGGATTGGTTATTAGATATGATGGTTTTTCTGCCATTCAGAGGGACCTCAACAGGCTGGAAAAATGGGAAAACAGGACGTCACGATGTTGGCAAATGCAAAGTCCTACAACACCTGGAAAGAAGGAAATCCCATGCACCAACATAGACTGAGAGCCAGGTGTCTGGGGAGTAGTTTTGCAGAAAAGAACTTGGGGTTCCTGCTAGACAATATCCTCTTGCAGCAAAGAAAGCCAGAAGCCCTCTGAGCTACATTGGGAAAATCATTGCCAGCATATCCAAGGTGATCCTTCCCCTCCAGTCAGCATCTGGAGTGCTCGGTCCAGTTTTGGGCTCCTCAGAACAAGAGACACATGGATATACTGGAGTTAGTCCAGTAAAATGCCTCAGAGATGATTATGGGGTTGGAGAATCTGACATGTGAGAAGAAGCTGAGAGAACAGGGACCGTTCAGCCTGGAGAAGAGAAAGCTCAGGGGGGATCTCATCAATGTATATAAACACTTGAAGGGAAGGTGCAAAGAAGAAGGAGCCAGGCTTTTTTCAGTGGTGTCCAGTGACAAGACAAGAGACAATGGACACAAATTGAAATAGGGGAAGAAAGCATTAATTTCCTATAAGGCTGATCAAACACAGGGACGGGTTGCCCAAGCAGGTTGTGATGTCTCCATCCTTGAGACATTCAAACCCTGACTGGACATGGTGCTGAGCAACCTGTTTTAATTGACCCTGCTCTGAGGACCATTGGACTAGATGATCTCCAGAGGTACCTTCCTTTCTGCGATTCTGTGAACTGAGAGGTTGCTCCCACTGTAAACACTCTGAGTGAAGAATAAAAATTGTCACATGCTTACTGTTCCTTCCGGTCCTGTGCAAAAGAAAGACCAAAGAACAGAAACACTGAGCAATGGTGTCTCCCCACTGAAAGATGGTGGAAATGATGGAGGCCATAGAGTTTCTGCAAGTTGCCACATATCATAACTTCTTATTCCACCAGTGCCATCTACTGTATACGAACTAGAAACAAACACCTCAGGAAAAATGATAATTTGCAGAACTACGTTTTTTTGTGTATTTACTAAATCATCACATTCTGACTGGAGGAATTGCAAAGAACAGATGCTAACTGATACAGCAGCTCACACCCTACCGAGAGAATAATGCAGCAGTCCTTGCTCTACTTGCTAAAATATATTTAAATTTAAAATGGCCTTACATTGTTTCATTTCTTTGTGTTATAATGAACATTCATTTCACTGAATGATCCAATAGAAAAATTGGCTTTAGTTTTTACCCAAATTTCCTGAGGGCTTCAGAACAATAAACACTTTGGCTACACCTACTGGCATTTACTGCACAACAGGGATGTGTTCCTCCCATTCTGCTACATTGAGGAGGAAGAATATTATCACCTACATATCTCATTGTTACTTCTTTACAATTGCTCTCTTGTGATGCAATTCAGAAATGAGGCATTTTTCATTAATGTAGTTTACCATGGAAACTCATGCAAGATAATCTACTTCTGCTGCGTCTATTGCTAGTAGAGAGGACTTTATTCTCAGATATCACTATGTTTCCTGACACCGTATTCTTCTGTCATGCTCTTGGCTAAAGCAATAGCACTCATATATGTGCAAGTACGTGTGTGTGCTTATGTATAATATATATATGTGTGGGTGTCTGTGCCAGCATGCACATGCTCATACACACAAATATGCATGTGTATGTAGAAATACATGGTCAGGGACAGGTTATGCCAGCTTGATCCTCCAGCACAGGCCTGGTGTAGAACTACAAGGTGCTTAGGGACATGGTTTAGTGGTGGGATGGCAGGGTTAGGTTAATGGTTGGACTCGATGATCTTAAAGGTCTTTTGCAACCTAAACAATTTTATAATTCTATGATTCTATGATTCTGAATCACTTCACTGTCTCTTCTTCATGGTGGAAGGAGCACATAGAGACCTTGATGCCACCCGCTACCCCATGGAAGGCCAAGCAGAGCTCCTTCTCTCCAGCCTGGCATAAAAGTGCCAAAGAGTGCAGGAAAGGGGCATTTCTTAGGTGAACAGTACTTTCGCAGAAAAAATTGCAGTTTCGGTTGGATTGAAAGTGTCTATGAAATGGAGATTCTTTCTGAAAAATTAAAACACTTTGTTCTCATGTTTTTAAAGTGCTATTTCAATTACATATTCCAAAACCATGTTTCACTACTGCATTTAACAAAATATATTTTGACCAATAGTAATAACCTTACAAATATTCTTAAGAATAAAGGGAGACAAAATGCCTTGTTTGGGTTTGATGAAATTTTTTTTGGTGACCGTAGGTGCTTTTTTCACTTCTCCTGACTCCAGTGAGAGAAATTAAAAAATAATGCTTAGAATTGACTCAAAATGCTTTTCTCTTCTTTTTCAAAACACACACAGATTTGCCAAGCATTATTCTTGGCCTTTTAGAGTATGTGCATAAGGCTTAATTTTGAGTGAGTTTGGCCTGGATCAGGCTTGGCTAATATGGGCCTAACCTATTCTAACCTTAACCTTAACTATGCTGTGGTTTGCATGTAAGGTAAGTCAGATGGTTTAAACCTATTGGATCTCATTGATTATACTTCATTTTAGGCAAGACCTTATGCAAACATGTTTTTCTCCATCTGCACTGGGGAAAAAGGGAAATTTAAACCAATTCCTGACTAGTAAAGCTTGGGCTACCTGTTCACAGGATACAGAAAATCAGTGGTGTGGCTGGGAACTTTAAACATGGAGTTAGTATAGTGCTTTAATGACAAATCCATCCTTCCTATATAGCAATTAATATCAGAAGGTAACTCAATTTAAAATAAAATCGATATAAGAGAGCACCAATGTTCTCTTTCACCAGCTAATGGATAGCAGACAACCTCTGAATGAACTTCTGAATCTGTCTCTGCTGGTTACAGACCTGGTTACAGATAAAGTTGCCCAATGAGTAGTTGTACAAGTGAAAAATGAAGTCTTTTGTACAGATTTGCACTCTTCATCCCTTCCACGGGAAACATACCCAACTCTGCAAGTCCCTGTGCCTACCCTTGTAGGGTGTCCCCTGTCTCCTTTCTGGTTCCCACGTTCACAGCACTGCAAATTTCCTTGACATCTCCTTTAATGTTCCCTACAGTACTTTACTGTCACAAATAAAAGAAGTATTTATGAGAATTATGACAAAATGACAATTTATGATGGTAAAGGAGGTCTTAAAAATATAAGCCACCTGCCATCTGATGCAGGAAAGAGTTTGAAATGGTAGCTCAGAAAGGTGAATGCTGTTTGTATCTCAGTGGCTGGTTGATGCGACAACTTCAAATGTAAATCTACTTAAATATTTCATTACTGACTTTTTACATTGTATTAATCAGGAAACATGCTGCTTCTGTAGCCCCTAAAATAAAGAGCTTAGGGACAACTGAATAGAACGTTATTTATTTCGATGTTTTATTCAATCAAATTGCAATTGCCGGGACTTGGAACATTCTCTCTCTCCACTTTCCCCACAGAAATCATGAACCTTGCTGTGGATCAGAGGTTCAGGCTTCGTCACGATGCAGACCCCTCGCCAATATGAGCTTGCCCAACTGGTTTGAAATACATTTGTTTACTTGTATCTCCACTGCTTGATTTTGAATAAGGGGTTATGTATTTAGTTTTAGTTGGTGGAATGGTCCCTCACAAAAAAAGACGGAGTGTTTTTTCTTTCTTGTTTCTTGTATTCTTCTTTCCTTAAGGAACCTGTAACTTGCTATGCTTTAATTTCAGTTTATTTTAGGTTTCCTGTGCCCTCACAATGGCCCCTGTGGTGCTTATTCACAAATCTTGTGGGTGAGAATTCTTATTGTATAAGCTGGGATACAGGACTATTTTTCTCCTTCTCCTTTCATTCTGGTAAGACTCAGCCCCCTGGCAGTGGCTGCACCCTATTCACGGTACATGTACAGTAAGGTATTTCCTTCATAGCTGTGCGGGTACCCTGCCATCTTTGGCTTTGTAAAAGGAGGCTAACACTGCAGGTAAAAGGGGAGTAGGAAAAGAGGAGAAATCTAGGTTCTCGCATCCAGTTGATTAAGATATATTGCTGCATGTAGCTACAGGATGATGAAACGTATTCGTTTTTCACAAATCATTTTTCCTAATCTCCTTTTGTGGCCTGCATTTTATGCACTCTTGTAATTTCTTTTAATAAAATTATAGTTTAAATGTATGGCTTTGCACTGTTTCACATTTTTTCCCTTTTTGTTGTACAACACAGGGTACATTATCTGGAAACAGAAGAAAATGGTTTCCTAATGCTATTCCCAAGATTACTCCTGTTTGCAAAGCAATTTATTAGAGGCACTTATATCCTCTATTCTAATCTATCCCGTCTCTGGCGGGCAATGAATACCCACATTGAATATAGTTATTGATCAAAAAGATTGTAAGCAAATCTAAACGATGGGTTTATTAATGTATCTTGTCAGAATGGAAATAATTAAATACACTTTACAAAGTAGATGGTGGTGAAGAGCCTCGTGTCTGTGTTGCCTCTCTTCTACACAGGTGTCAGAGGTTTATGGGTCAAAACTAAGGCTGTAACATGGATCTAGCTGTTGTGGTTTTGACAAGATAGGCAGGGTCTTTGTTAATCCATACATTTTTCTTGTATAGAAAGGCTATAATTATTTCAGGCAGCAAAGGGTAAGCAAAACTTCAGGGTAGGAGATACATAGAGGGCAGCAGGGCAATCCACTGCCTCTTTTCCAGACCAGCAGACAAGTCGAAACACACACATTATGCATATCGATTTTTTTCAGGAAGCTAATAAACATGACATGTTAAAGTATCATTTCACCCCCTTGCAGATAAGGAGGTAGGTAAGGGAAAAGATCAAACAGGTCATCTTGGCTCTCTATCAAAACCAAAACCTTCCTTCTAGCATCAAGTTTTTGCTTAGACCCTGGCTCCTTCTAAAACCTTGGTCACCTTTGAAACAGCCTATACCAAAGGTATTTTTAACTATAAAAAACATAAGCGATTAAACTGGTTGATGAAAATGAGGTGAGTGGGATTTCCCAAGTTTTCTGTATGTAAATTTTCATTATGGATATGGCATTAAGGAAGTTAAAAAAAGCAAAGAAGCAACTCACAGCGGCCACTTGTCTCTTATCTGTCAGACTTTGCAGGAGCACATGGGCTGGAATCTGGTTTTAATTTTCATGCCTTGCATACATTTCCTGTAATTCCATTGGCATTTTAGCAATAAACAGCCGAAAGCTGGAAGCTACCAAGGAAATTTACTGTTTTCAAAGTCACAACCTCCAAAATGACACCAGAGACAGTTCTGGTCAGGTGCATGAGCGCACCCCAATAGGTCCTAATGGCCCTGAGCAGCCTCACCTGAGACCCTCATCTATGCAGCCCCCTTCCCATGGTTCAGGAGTCCCGTTTTGACTCAGCTCTGGGCACCCGGCCCTGCCCTGAGCTATGCTGCGAGTGTGCCTGTGCCCAGCCTTGTCTCCTGCCGCTCCTGATGTGACACCCCAGCTGGACCCCAGTACTGGCTCATCGCTTGCTCTGTCTGTTCGTGGACCCTGTTACTGACCCCTGGTTCTGACCTCCATGCTGAGACCCTGTGGGGTGGTGCTTATCAGACAGGGCATGGCCATCCTTGAGGTCCTCTCGGTTCCTGGCTCAGCCCCTGCCTGTACTGCTGCTCCCTGACTGCGCTTCTCCGAAGAGTGGCTTTAGGACTAATCCTCTCATCCTTATTTATGGCATAGTGTGTGGGCCCGTTGTCCAGGCCTGTTTTACGTCAGTGATGCTGCGTGTAGGAGCAAAGACTATTATCTCAGAGAGCACTTCTGGGAAGGCAGCATACTGCCAGTCAATATATAGCAGCTTGTGAATATATTCAGACAATTATGAACAACCAAGTGAAGTGCTTACCGTGCATTTCCTAAATACCTGGCGGTTGTTATTGGTCTTTGTAAGTTTGTGCTCGGGTCACCAATTGAACATGCAACATCTAAACTGGTTACAGAGCTTTCTTCAAATCAGTACCTTGATTTTTCATAGGAGTGCCTTTTCATCTCTCTAGACAAAGGGGCTCATGATCTTCTCCATTTCAAGTCAGGCTATCAGGGTGTTTCTGTGGAGGTGACTGTTATTAGCTCCATGCCAGTAGTTCTTTGATGTAACTGAAGCGTAACATGAATGAGTTTTCTAGACTGAGCTGATTTCTTCGGAACTGTTTTTACTAAGAATTGCCTTTATTGTGTAACTTTCATCAAAATGATCAAACAGGAGACAAGCAGCTCTGAGATGAATCACTCTGTGAGCTGCTCTGCGCAGCTGGCTAAAACCTGCTCAGCTCTCACCGAACCCAGGGGTTCTCTACAAAACAGCACAGCAGAACCCATAGGTTGAACGATGGTCCAGATTTTCAAGAGGAAGCATGACAGCAGTGGAGGAAGCAATGAATGTAATTCTCCAAGGGTCATTTCCCTGACTGAAAACAGTCTTTTACTTCAACTACCAGATTTCATTTTATGTGGCTTGGTATGTATGGGAGGCATTACCTTCCAAATGAATAGTATTTTGTGGGTTATTGTCACTTCAATGCCCCAAAGAAGTAGGTTGATTTTACTTGTAGGCTACCTGGTGTTTCCATTTCCCATGTGAGTAGTCTGAACTTGGGGATGTGACGTTGGGGCCAGCTATATTGTCTGCCTTATATGATCAAGCAATGCTTTTACAAGGGGAGGTGGGGTGGGTGGAGGTTAGCATTAGGTAAATATGGATAGACTGAATTTGTCCTCAAGGTCACACCCTTCATGGCAGTGTAAAGGCAGGATTTGGTTTCTTCTGCTGTAGCTGCTTCAGTTTATAAAATGCACTCAGACCTGAATTCAAGCCCTTGCCTCAGGTTATATTTAGAGTATTGCTGAGGATGTTTAGGTCCATTATCCTCTTCAGCACCTCTTGTAACTAATTTGGATTGCCGTGTCTAATCCTGTTTGTTTCTTGGTTTTAGGCAGCTTGCTCTTCTATTAGAGCTCCTCTGAAAAGTGCCTGGGCATAGGCAGACTACCTCAAGACTGTCCTCAGATTGTGAAATGTAGGTGTTAGAGCATTTCGTATTTCAGTATTCCAGTCCCTCTGTAGATTTATTTCCTAAGCTTGTAGTTCTTAGTGCATAAGTTTTTAATGTAATAGGTACTGCTTTATGACAAGCCTGGATAATGACATATCTTGGAAAAACGCGTATTACCCGTGATGAATCTTCTCATCTTTCATGATCATTAATTACTTGCTAAATTCTCAAGGGTCTAACTGAGAAAATACTTAACTGACTGGTAATGCAGTGGCCAGCATAAAATTCATTACTGCTTGAGCATAACACATTGATCTCCAGGGAATTCTGTGAATAGTGTATGTTTCAACATGTTTTTTCAAAGAGGCTATGCAACGGCTTGGTGAGGCAATTAATTTATCATTTATGTTTTATTCCAGGACAGAATGTTTTCAAATCATATTTTTGTAAATGGGAGTGAATAATTTAATCTTGGGTCTATTGTTAGCATTTAATGGTCAAAACAAAACAAAAGCTTTACAGCCCCAGACATCTATCTGTTTCTTTTAATGTTGTATGTGTCTTAACGTCAGTGCATCAATATATATTATGAATAGATGGATGAATAAATTAAGAAAACATACTGTCTGTTCTGTAGCTCATATTTATTGCAGTGATTTATCTGATCTCCATAAAGTGCTGGTTACTGCTGCTGAAAATATTAATTCTTCACAGAATGAAGCATTCAGCTGCTATCATAGCTCCAGGCAGTTTTTTCACATCTGAATGCTAGGAAGATGCACATGATTTATTTTCCGTATGGGAACACGTACCAGTGTCCAGTTTTAAGAATGATCTTTACACCGTGATATTTTAGCTTACATTATATGGGACATTTTCTATTGAAATTCTGGCTTCTGCACCAAAGCACTATTTTTGTTATTTGTTACTTATCTAATATACTGCTGATTAATTAATGTTTTTTCTATTCACATTACAGATTTTAATTGCCAGTAGTTAGCTGGTAAGGTATCTCAGCATGCTAAAGAAGTCCTAGGAGTGTAGTTCAATTACCAGGGCTATTGAGCATGTCAGAAATTACAAGGGGAGATGAAAGTTTTATGGTTCTGGATCTCAATGTGACAGGTAATAGGGTTATTTCCGGGACAGTATCTTCTCTCACAACAAGCCGAGTGTACTGGTCTTGCCTAATCACCGTAATCTAGAAACTTTTATTGTCCTTTTCTTTTGCACTGCTCTGCGTGTGTAAGCTATTAATTTTCTGGTGTGAATATTCAGATACCATCCAGTGTCTGCTCTTCTCAAAGATGCCCTGCACAGCTGCACACGGGCATGGAATAACACCCATTTTTCACATTGCATGGTAAAAGTGAAAATGCATATAATAATGTACAGAACCACTACTTTGATTGTCATGAATATGCCTGGAAACAGGGAAAACCTAAGAGAGAACTTTTTCAGGATACTGTTGGGACCAAAGTGATATTTCATTAGAGACTGCTTCAAAGTTCTTCTTATCCATTAAGGAGACTTAAATTACATGGCATGAGCTACTAACCAGCTGCACTATAATATTATGCAAGGTTTCTGATTGCTCGGAGAAGCAACACTCTACACCATATTTAGTTATTTGTGATTTTATGCTAAGCTTTGCAATCTGGTACTGTCACTTGTGCTAATGCATTAACAGTCTGAATATTTATATTGACTCATGCAGCTGCAATTTTTGTGTTTTTGCATATGACAAATAAAGCATACTCCTATAAAACGGCAGTAACTGTAAGGTAATGAGACTTTGTCCACAGCTGAAAATCTACCTTGTACATTGACATTTGGTAGGTAACTTAAGAACTCTTCTTCTACTATATGTAATTTAATAGCTGACATGAGGTGACTTTCTCTAAGGGGAACAGAAGAACAGAATTAATGGCCTGTCTAATGAATAATTGGGATAAGCTTTATGTATCTCGTTAGAAATAAGAGACTATTTAAACACTGCAGTATCAAAACGGGGCCAGTCATCACCTGTGTGCTGTACATAGGTAATGTGTCCCTTTCTTACCTGTTTTAAATTTGATTCCAAGTTTTGCCAGAAGAAGCTGATGACGATCTTGTACTATTTTTGCACCTGTAAGATTTCGGTGCTGTCAGGAGCCAGTGGAACATTAGCACAAGCTGGAACCATGCTAGGTACTACAAGTAACCACCAGGCCTTTATTGCAGCCCAGGCTATAGCACAGATTGCTTTGGCCACAATCCTTTCCTTACTACTGTATGCCTCACTGCCAGACCAGCCTTTGTCAGAGTGCACGAGTGAGATCTGGGCAGAACTGGTGGACAAAATCTGCATCGCCGAGAAATAATTTCCACTTGCAGAAATAAAGACAGATGTTTTATAGCCCTCTTCTACATCCATATCATCAGAACCAGAACACAGGCCGTGATCAAGACCATGAGTCTCTGCATACAATTACCTTTCATCCTTTTCTTTATCTCTTGGAACTGTGAGATTTTATGTGCTTTTCTTTTTGTACTGTTCAGTGCCCAGTCCATTGGTGGCACCGTAACTATCTTACTACAAACAGAAGATGATTACTTCAGACAAAAAGAAGTCTGCTCACTATACTCACAACAGCAGTTCCTCTGAAACCGATGGGTCTCTGTTTTGGTCTTAATGCATGGCCTGAAGCTAGCTTGTATGAACATGCTCAAGTGCATACAAACACTTGGGTGGGAGTCTCGCCCTTTGGAGGCATCGCTTTACCTGCCCAGGATGCTGTGACAGCTGACACTGTGTTTCTGTGAAGCACTGCCAGCATAGTCAGCATAGCCAGTGGTATTTGGGACCGCTCGCATGAGTTAAGAGAGTGGGATTTGGCTCATTATGTGGCTGTATCTGTTTCGTACTTAACAGGTCAGAGCAGTGCATCTAGTGAAAAAGGATACTAAGCTCAAGTAAAATGTGACATGCACTATCTTCACCTTTATACTGTATTTTGGCCATTGCTTGTCACCTTAAGGCAGCTCAAGGAGACAATAAGGGTCAAGAAATTCCATCTAGGGCAAACATAGTGTAGGGACACACTAGCTTTTCCTATTACTCTTATCCTGCCCGTTTCTTTTATGCTGACACCTGGGTTGGCATAAGGCATAGGCCATGTATCTGCCATTGACCACCTACCTTCCCTTTCTTCCACGGATCCTCCTGGAGGCAATTGTTCAGGTTTTTGCTATCTGAAATCTGTGTCATTAGTTTACAATGTTCCAGTATTTTCTGTGCCTTCAGTTTTGTTAAAACGTTTGTTTTTCATGTTATTTAATTTCATATTATGTTGGACAAAGCAACTTCAATCAGAACATGAGACTCTGAAAATCAAATTGCCTGCATTAATAGCTCTGAGCTGGATCATTGTTTATATGAAGAAAAAAGCTTTTCAAAGAGGGAAGAAGCAGGGTGATTTTTCACACAAGGAGTTTCTGCTACATTGTTCTGCTGAAATGTAGGATGGGGAGAACATTTGCAGTGCCCTTGTGAGATCTGGGGTCCACAAATCCAGCTGTCTGTGGGGTCACCATGGGCTTGAGCTTTCCATGCTGACTCTGGCATCAGTACTAATTTCCTGACACCTTGCCTTTCTTTCCTAAAACCAAGCCACTCTGCCAAATAAGAGTGCAGTGAATAAATCAGAGGTCCCTTATGGAGATACTGACAGGGTCAGCTAAAGACAAGGAAAATATAGATTAGATCACTTAGTCTCAAAGTATTCTTCAAACTTAAAACTTCCTTATTCTCCTATTTCTTTGCCCACGCAGAACAACTGCTTGCTGAGGCAATTGGATAAGACCTGAGTATTTGCATGCTAGGGAGAATTATCATCTTGGTGGTTTATTTCAATCAAGCTGACTACTGGATGTAAGAATCTTTGAATTAAATTTCTAGTATAGAAAAAGAAAGAGTGATTTATTTCCTGCATTTGTATTTTAGAGATTTTACTGTTTTTCCTTTACTCTTAGTTTTATGCAGCCTCTCTTTCCCCTATAAATTATTGATTTTGTAGACAAATAATTGCTCTGCTCCCAGAAGTTAAATGTCTTTGGCTGCCAGGCACATGAGCTGGCCCTCAGCTTGAGCTCTGAGAATCACTCAAGTAGAATTTATGAACAGTAGAACTGATAGTCTCTTTTTGCATGAATACTTGCCTGTGTGGGTCAAATACCCAGAGAGCAGACTTTGAAATACGTGCGTGTGTTGAAACTAAAAAATGTAAATCATCTCAGTGCCTTGGCAACTGCCTTTTACCTTACAACCCCTGCTCCCTGCCAGAGGTTTGGCTGCCGCACTTCAAGTTTCCCGGGGAGCGTGCAGATTGCCGAGCAGAGCCTGCTCTTCACCGGTGGTGTCGCAGGTCGAGTAGCAGCACTTTGGAGAAGTGGAAAGCCCAGAGGGAAAATGAGAAGCAGGAAACTATTAGGATTAGAGTGACAGCTGGACAAAACCTGCCATGACTCCACTTGTATTGCCCCTGTGTTTTGGTAGGATATTATGTGCATTGCAGCTCTCGGTGCGGGTGAATCTGGGTCAGGCGGAAAGTGCTCTGTTCAGAATAAGGCTCCTTGCTCAAACAGAAAGGAAAGAGTATAAAAGCACAGGCTCACTCACGCATGGGACAGCTGTGGGTAACTGGGAAGATTTCAGCCAAGACAGTTTTACCTTACAGGTCAGCTGTCGAGGTGTACGTGTAGAGCGAGTAACATTAGTTGCAGAGAGCTTTTCAGTCCTCTGAAAGTGGAGGGAGAGACGTAGAATAAATCTGGGTACAGATGTACTGCAAGTGAAACAGGGAAAGCAGCGAAGAGAAAAGGAAAATCTACCCTACCTACAAACTGGGTTGTCTAGGGGATAATTCACTATCTTCAGTGGAATTACAATAACACTTAGGAGATGAGGATGTCATTAAAATCCACTTTCACCTTAGATAAACTAGGGAAGTTTCTAGCTGGTAAAGATTTTCCTTTTAATGATCAGTCTGAATGTGAAAATTTTCTTTTACTTCGACTCACGATCACTTCCAAACTTAAAGTTTCATTTTCTATGCTCTTGAAGCTTTTGCTTACTTGAGGTTTTTGTGACAGCAGCCTCACTTGCAAAGTCCATCTCCATCTCTTAACCTCTTCTTTAGAGTCAATCTAAAACTTAATTTCCAAATCTTTCCTGGTTGTGGCACTACTGAAAACCTGCATCATGCTTGTTCCTGCACGCTTTCCTTGGATCTTTCAAAGTAGAGCTACACTAACATTGTGCTGATGCATCATACATGTCTTCACAGTTTCATAAGGTGAAATTCATATATTTTTTGACTTTCTGTTGCCATTATTCATATAAACTCAGATTCCTGTCCATGAGTTGTTATCCAGATACCGTATTTGAATGGTTTCTCTCGGATCGGGTTGTTTAGAGAGTTCAGAGTGTGGGTCTCAGAAGGTAAGCTGAAAGGTGATTTTACAGTGTTAGTTGCTTCACAGTAACTGCTTTCGTTCATATTTTCACTGTGACACTCCATGATGATTACACAGTGGCTTTCCCGTCTTTAACTTGGGAATAACCCGCCAGGCTGTGACATACAGAGCGTGCATACTGACAGTGGCCTTCGGGTAACAGCAAATTCACTTCCTACCTTACTTTGCAGTTGCTTCTTCATGTGCCATTTTATAGAGTAAATTAGCTGAAACTCAGAAATTATTTGGGAACATAAGTCCTATTAATATGCAGTTTTCCATGGCATTTATGAAGCATCTCTTCTTTTCATAAATTACTGATTTTGTTGACAACAAATTATTATCTTGCCAGGTACTAAACGTCTGCAGCTGTCAGAGACCTGAGCTGGATATCAGCATGTACTCAAAGGATTACAGGGATACAGAAATGTTTTTCAGCTTGGGAAGCCTACTGAATCACTGGGAGGGGAGGAGGCCTGTGGAGAAAGAACAGGGACTACAGATTTAAACGTGTTTCGGTGCCAGACTTTTATTCCTCAGATACTACCAGTGACCATGATGGTAACAAAACCGTCTCTGACTGGCATCTTGGTGCCATTGGTTAACATTTCCTCCCACTGTTTTGCTGGACCCTTTGTCTTCATCCTTGTGGTGCTGCTTGTGACCTTATAGCAAATAAGAGGACGTTTCTGCTAACGTCATCATCAGGAGGAGAAGTGCCAGCTGACTTTCATCTCTTTCGTCAGCTGTCATCATCCACATTCATTCCGTGTTGCTTCATGCATACCCACCTGAAACTGCCCATTGCTCTCTCCTGCTTGAGAACGCTTCCCTAAGCAGCTTCCAATATATCGACCCCCTTGACAGTTCTGCTAAACACACTCAGTTGAGTCACCTGCATTTTGTTGACTGTATATTGTGGTAGAATTGAGACTGTATTGTTACAGCTCAAGAAAAGGGAGTCCAGGAATCAACTCTTAGCAGAGATGGGATTAATTGCATCTAATGATGGCCTCCTGAAATCAGGCATGCAGTCAGATATGAAGTGTCCTGTATCTTCACTAGTAAGGACTGGCACTAGGTGATTTATGTTATCTACCTTCAGTGACAAACTTACCACTCTCCATGCTCAAGCTCTTCTAATCACATAATGGTTTTTCTACAGTAATTTTACTGTGAATATGGAAGCACCGCAATTGTCTATTAGTATCTACATGTTCTGGTAAAATCTACAGTGTTCTGGGTTTTCAAAGTGTTTTTCACTTTGAAAGATACAATCTAAACTCCTTATTCAGTTGTCACCAAAATCTGTGGAAATAAAAGGAAACATCAGGAGACTAAAGGACATGGCTGAAGGAGGGTAAAGGAAGAAAGTAATTTTCCTCCCACTTCTGTCTTTTAAGGTTTCAATATTTAATTAAACATTGGGTATAATAACCTGTAATAACCATATCCTGGGCTAATAAAGTCCTTGGCCTTCAGCCATGGAATCTATTAGTCCAGATTATGCATATTACCTTATAAATAAAAGGTGCCCTCAAGTTATTATTATAATCAAGTTCTTGAGTTGTGCATTTCCGCTATGGAAAAACTAACAGGAATGTGTTCAGCTAAATCCAAAAGCAGTAAAGTAAATCAGAATGAGTAATCTGATTAGGACTTTGCAATATGAAAATGTCCACGTGGATGTTATGTTTGTGTACATTGCTTTCAGATGTTCAAATAAGAGTGTCAAGTATCTGTTTTCAAAGATATCAGAGAACTTTTATTCCAGTCAAAATGTTGACCTAAGAAATTGTGGTTTGTGCTGGCCTTATTTCTCTGAAAAACATGCAGGTACTTATGTGTGTTTGGATTGGCATAGTCTTAGGGTTTTGGACTCAGGGTACTGTATTTTAAGCAACCTGGTCTAGTGGAAGGTGTCCCTGCCCATATGGCAGGGGGCTTGAACCAGATGATCTTCAAAGTCCCTTCCAACCCAAACCATTCTATGATTCTATGATTCTATGAATGAAACATAATGGACACTTAGACACTCTTTTCTAGTTTATCTGTTTAGTTTGCCTATCTCATTATTTAATATGGGTGTGAAAGCATGATAAAGTCCCTTGTCTTAGAGTGGTGTATTTCTTACATATTTCAATGGTGATGAGTTCATATATTATCTACAACGATCGGCCCTCCTCGATGTCTTGGTGAAGGCTGGCATTCTTCCAGACATATCTGCTGTAGAACAGATGAATTTTAGCTATCCTTTATTCAAGTAGTTTGCAATATGTTTTCAAATAATAAATCTACATTTAATGCCCATTACCTAAGAAGAATATTGACTTATAACAACTTGGTCTCATAAGTACAGAGTGCCATGAAATTACTTCTCCTCTGCAGTGCTATTTGTTTCTAGGCTTAAACATGTAATGAAGACAAGTAAAAGAGGAATTACCTAAAAATTCAAACATAATTAAAACGCATTAGAAAGTAATTTTTTTTCTTTGTTTGCACAACAGGATACAATCTCAGTTCTTTTTGATCCAAGGTTACTACTGTGAACCAGTAGTCCCAGGCATTCCAAGATGCATGTTGATTCCTTTCCAAATGTCAGTGTGACAACTCTGAAAATCTCACTGGGCACCTACACCCATTGTTATCCCCCTTTTATTCAAATAGCATTTACACAGTTTGCGTCTTGACTCTTAAGAACAGGATGATAGTGGGACTGCATGATTTCAAGTTTTTTTAAAATGTTTGAGGTTGACGCTGTACAGAATATTCATTTACTTCACATATGATACAGCACAGCATAACTGGGAAAAAAGCAAATTCTTAAAGGCACTAAAACCTCAGTAAGATCTGTAAATAGACCTTTGGTTGAACAAACAATGAGTATTTAAGAAAAATCCCTTAGTTACAATATTTAAATACAGTAAATGAAGACTCTCTTCTACTGAGGTTACCCTGTTGCATTAAAGTGACTTTGGATGTAACCTTCCAGGCATATGAAAGAGGAACATCCCTCAGCCCAGATTTGCCTGAATGTGAACACTTACACATGATATCCTTTGTCTTAGTCTTGAAAAGTTTTCCATGCACACTCATCCGCATTATCCGTAATTCTTTCCAGGACTGGTATCTGCCTTCTGAGGCTGTTAGGAGCTCTCCTGGATTTTGTACTCTGTTGTGGCAATATCACAAGCTACTCTCAGGGTTACTCAAAGTTTACTTGCTAAAGAATGAATACAAAAAGTAAATGTAGTGTGAGTAATTTAAATCACTTCTTGCAGTCAAAGGCTGTAGGCTCTGCAGATCATTTTTTACTGTTTTCAATAGCAGAAAGAAACCCAGAAAAATATCCCCTTGTTTCTCAGTTCTGGATGCTCACATTTTCTCATGTATTGAACTAAAGATCTCCTTTGCCTATCATTTTTAAGCAAATAAAGTGTATTTTGTTCCTATAAGATTCCCATCTTCCTTCACTGTTGCATACAACACAGTGTATCTCTTCTACCATCTGCTCTTTTGCTATTCCTCTCTTCCTTTTTCTTGCCAAACTGATGGAGGGCCAAAATCTTTTCATGTTGACAATTTGGAATATTTTTTTAATGGGAATTTTATAGCTCATGCAAATAAGGGACTAAACTGTCTGTCCAAAAATTACAGCTATACCAGTAGGTACAGTACAATCTTTGTATACAAGTTCATCAATGATCCCTGTAGCATTCTGTTATATCCCTGACTTTTGGGTTCACGAACCATATATATCTGTCAGTAGATGTTAAGCTTAGACTTAAAACATCTTTACCTCTATCAGGCAGTTCATAAATCACTGATTGCTAGAAACCAAGTATAATATAAAAAGGGAAGGTTCTATCTCTGATATGGTCTCTTAAATATCTTCTTAAGAATGTGTTGTTGGCTGGTTGATTTTGGCCACACCTGTATGGCAGGTGTTAACTTCCTAGAAGGCCTTTTCATCTTTTACAGCATACACTAAACTGTGGGTTAGTTTCATGTACAAAGCCAGCCTACTTGCAAAGGCAAAACTACAAAATTTATCTTCTGCTGTGAGGTAACCCAAATCTGTATTATTTCCATCAGTTTGCAATGTTATTTACTGAGTGAAATCATTGCTCCCTACAGCATCAAGCATTTATTCTGCACAAGTGTTTGTTTGTGCTTGCCTATGCAAGTATAATTTAACACATCTCTTATGAATCGCTCAAGAAGGAACAGCTTGGTTCAGAATCAGAAAGGGCTGTAGGCAGTGCAAATTCCACTCCCAGAGTCAAGTTGCTCAGTTACAGATGCTGCAGGGCTTGCCTTGGCCATGCTTACATCTGTGTGTGTGCATTCCTCATTGGCATGTTTTCTACTAACACAATTTTCTGAAATGCATGGGAACCTGACAGGTAAGCCTTGTGCACTGGGGCACAGTCCTAAGAGACTTTTTGATGCACCCCTGTGTACAAAGTGACGTGATGGATCTGCCCTTCCTTGTATGCTAGCGGAGAGCTGAGGTGTAGCACCCAGCTACCATGCTTCCTAGCTCAAGGACCCCGTGTATTTGGTGCAGTTAATTGATGGGTCCCAGGTCTGGCAGCAACCTTGCATGAGCATCTGCGGATCCTACCTCACCTGCTGCGATCTGCTGGTCCCCTGGTATGCGACGGTTCTCTCTGCTGTGCCTGCATACTGTAGCAGGAGAATATCATCCCAAGAGTGGCATCTCTGCTGCTGCAACAAAGCCTTTTCACAGATTTTTTTTTTTTTCAAGGTAAGGGTGAAAGTGCATCTTAAGATGCATCCAGTTTCTTAATTTCATTTTGCTTGCGATTGTGAGATACGTCCAAGTAAAAACTGGATTGAAATAGAATATGGAAGAACTTCAAGCAGCAGAATTTTGCTATGAGTAATCTTAACTGCAGCTCTGACTCCCATGTGAAATTAGCTTTCTGGGAAAGCAGTGGTTGTAGAAGCTTATTTTTATGTGGTCACATTGGTGATTATTATTTTTGTTGCCTTCCAAAACTGGGTTATATTTAGCCTAGGTTTAGAAATAATAGGTGTGATATGTCATAAGTATCACTGAGCTTAAATGGGTAAAACTGGCTGTAGTGTTTACTATGGAGCCTGAGGGGTGCCTGCAGAATATAAAGATAATGTATTTATGGAAGCTGGGGTTATACACTCTTAAAGAATATTTTGAGATCTGTCCACTAGAAGATCCTGCAAAATATTACTTAAGTAGGCTGACCCTCCATGGGGTGGTTGACATTCCCTGGAGATATAATGGCTACAACTAATCTGTAAGATGACTGAGAAAATTAAGTATTGATTTAAGGGTGGGGCTGATGTTGCACAGTGTTATTAAATTCAATTCAGTGGTGTTAATTCTACGTTTCACACTTTCTCAGAAGATTACACCATTATTTTAGTTTCCCCAGCAACATGATCCTTGGATTCTTTTTACTCAAAATCTTGTGAAAAAATATGAGTAAATAGAACATACACACGTGTGTATGAAAAAATGTTTTTCTTTTAAAAATGGTCATGTTAGGACTCGTCCTTGCTTTGATTTTCTCATATCAGATTTACACTAGATTTCCTGACTTATGACAGGAATGTCAAACATTACTTTCAATCTTCCTTTACAGTTTTACTCTGTTCATAGGCTCTTGTGGAGTTACATTAAACAGGAATTATACTTCTAAACCCAGGAAGGTTTTAGTAGTACCTTTATATTTAAAAACTGTGTTTAAGTCTGCTTTCTGGCCTGAAACCTCTGACAGCTATTACATGCGGCCACACATTAAAGGTGAATCACAGTTGGATTTTGCATCTGCTTGTGCTGCAGGTCCTTTCGACGTGGCATGCGTAAGAGAGGGCCTCGCACCCTTGTTGAATTTAGGCCCAAAAGCCACGAATGGGCCAATTCTGTTTTACAGTTATCCCGGTGTAAATCAAACCAACTAGATCATAAATGATACTTTAGCTGACTGCCTTTCATGTTTGCCAGTGTGACTAAGTGACTGGTGGCCCAAAGAACAACACTCGTTTATGGAGCTGCTGGTGGCCTCTGCTTCAACGGCCATCTCTCCAGAAAAGGGGGTAAAATGAAAGTCTGGAGGCAGAGCTCTGCCTTCTTTCCCTGGTTGTGCCCATGCTGCTGGAGGCGACAAGGTGAGGATCATTCCCATGCCAGGCTGCGCTGCCGGCTTTCCATCCCACTGCTCAGACAGCTATCCCCCAGTGCAGGCAGCTGCTTTCTCCCTGTGTTGCACTTGGGTGCAGGAGTCCTTTGGATTTAGTATGACTCTCCTGTGACCCTAAACCGCAATAATTATTTGGTCTGCTTTTTCCAGTTTGAAGGAGCTGAAGTAACATGAGGGCTGAATTGCAGCCCCTCAGTGTGGTATTTTTACAGCACAAAACCAAGGATATATCTTGTCTGCTCTGGGATGTGGCACAAGGATCTTGAGGGTGCAAAGCCTGCTGGGGTAGTGATGGAAATCTGCATCGAACAGAAGGTGGGAAACTAATGTATGTCATCTATATACCTATGTTGCGAGGTCCTGGGAGAAAATTATCCCTTGAGCTGTGCCTGGGCATTGTCTTGAATCATAGAATCATAGAATCGCTTTGGTTGGAAAAGACCTTTAAGATCATCGAGTCCAACCTTTAACCTAACCCTGCCATCCCACCACTAAACCATGTCCCTAAAAGGTAGTGGTTGCCCAGTGTCCCAAAGCAGAGCCAGGGGAGAGGGAGCCACTGATGGTCCCAAGCCTGGCGCTTGAACTCACTCCCTGGAAGAGCAGATGTGCTCCCTTTCCTAGCAGCAGGCCAAGCAGTTAGCTTAGATGCTCCCATAGACATTTTTTTCTTTCTCATATAAAAACAGAAAGAAAATCTTTATTGTGAGGAAGACCCTAGAATTATCTCAGGTTTCCAATACTATGTCTATATTGCTTTGAAGTTTTTGCTTCCACCAGTGTGGCGAGATTTATATGTTTCTGTAATTCCAAAAGGCAATATAAATTCTGAAAATAGATTTCCCAGTCTCTGAAAGCAATTGTTATCTTGGAAGCGGAGAC
This sequence comes from Egretta garzetta, assembly GCF_000687185.1. NCBI lineage: Eukaryota > Metazoa > Chordata > Aves > Pelecaniformes > Ardeidae > Egretta > Egretta garzetta. The sequence continues at coordinate 279,686 of NW_009258303.1, read as the reverse complement.
AACCTTGAATGAAATATAAGTGAGGGACAGAATGAGGCAGAGAGGGTGAACTTCATCTTGCAATTCTGCCTTCTGCTGCCATGTGACCTACAGAGATAAGAGTGGGGTGAGAAAAAAAATTGCATTGTTCATGCTAAATTAGTCCCAAGACGCTTCTGAGCAAAAATTACTGCCTGAACCACATGTTTTGGTAGTGATTAGGTAGTGTTTTGTTTTGACTAATTTTATGTGTACTGGGAGCTGAAGTGAGACCATATGTTTTATGTGTTGTAATAACCTTCTCTTAAAATCTAAAGAGTTGGTGTTGGATTAAAACACTCTGCTTAAAGAGGGAGATAAATATTTAAGAGAGAGATATTTTAAAAGAGACAGAGAAATTGAACTAGCAACCATTAGGAAAACTGTTACAATGTTAAAAGACCCAATTGAACGTCAGCTGATCTTTTAAATACGGAATGTTAATAAGTCATAGAATCATAGAATCATAGAATCGCTTTGGTTGGAAAAGACCTTTAAGATCATCGAGTCCAACCTTTAACCTAACCCTACCATCCCACCACTAAACCATGTCCCTAAGCACCTCATCTATCCTTCTTTTAAATACCTCCAAGGATGGGGACTCTACCACCTCCCTGGGCAGCCCATTCCAGAGCCTGACAACCCTTTCAGTGAAGAGGTTTTTCTTAATATCTAACCTAAACCTGCCCTGGCGCAGCTTCAAACCATTCCCCCTCGTCCTATCATCTGTTACCAGGGAGAAGAGGCCGACCCCCTCCTCACTACAGCCTCCTTTCAGGTAGCTGTAGAGGGCCATCAGGTCTCCCCTCAGCCTCCTCTTCTCCAGACTAAACAACCCCAGTTCCCTCAGCCG
>NW_009258303.1:234105-277995 GCF_000687185.1 Egretta garzetta | reverse complement strand
GGTAAGCTCCTCTGCCAGCTCCTTCAGCACTCTTGGGTGGATCCCATCCGGTCCCATAGACTTGTGGATATCCAGGTGGCATAGCAGGTCAAAGACTGCTTCCTCCTGGATTATGGGGGGTTCATTCCACTCATTATCCCCATCTTCCAGCTCGGGAGGCTGGGTACCCTGGGGATAACTCATCGGGCCATTAAAGACCGAGGCAAAGAAGGCATTGAGTAACTCAGCCTTTTCCTTGTCTTTAGTGACAATGTTCCCCCTTGCATCCTCTAGAGAATGGAGGTTCTCCCTGGCTCTCTTTTTGCTGTTAACATATTTATAAAAACTCTTCTTATTATCCCTTACAGCAGTGGCCAGGTTAAATTCCAGCTGGGCTTTTGCCTTTCTAATTTCCTCTCTGCATGACCTGACAAGATCCTTGTACTCTTCTTGGGTTGCCTGCCGTTCTTGGGTTGCCATACCGTTATTATGAGTACATGTTATGAGGATATCTTGGTATAAAGAATCCAGTCATATAAGCAAATATATTATTAAAAACTGTCAGAAACTGCTAGGAAGACAGATTCTCTGTAATAAATCTTTAGCACAGTTTTCACGCATTTGTCACCCTTTTTAAAACACTGCTCTCCGTTCACAGCCCTCTGGATTCATGGTCATTAGTATTGGCGTTTTCACAGGGTTCCTTCAGAATACATAAGAAATACATCTTCTCTTAAAGGTTTTGTTTTCCACCATGAATTTCCTTTCACCTGGTGCAAGTAGATCTGTACTTTTTTCACCTGGCCTCACCTGAGTGTGTCTGACGTGGCAGCGCAGTGGGTTTAACATCCTAGCTCAGCCATATTACACCATAGGACATGAGCCAGGGAGCTGTCAGCACGTCCAGCCACTCAGAGCTGCCTTAAACCTTACTCCTAGCCTGGCTGCTCTTCCTAGGGCAGCTCCTCGGTTCAGCTTCTTCAGTTTACCTCTGTGATATTGAAATGTTCAGATATTGCTTTTCTATAGGGAAAAAACCCCCACCCCAAATGTAGATAAACTGCTGGTGGTGAACAGTGTGGTGGAATTGAGGCTGTAAGGAATCTCCAGAGAGATTCAGGCCTCCAGGTGGGTGTCTGCTCAGTACCTCGTTTTCATCATCTGTATACACAAATTTTCTTATAACATTTCCCAATATCTGTATATTTCTTATTTGTTGACATGACAAAGACAAAAACAGGGAAAAGGGAAAACTTTAATTAGGAAGCTTACTAATAACTCAGTAGCTTTTCAGGCTGGAGTTTCTATTTGGAAGGGTTGGAGGCAGGCTGGAGTAGAAAGGGCTCGACTTGGCTGTCCCCAGATAGACATCTAGTGCTAGAGCCAAGACAGCATAGGCTATTTATCATATCTACATGGCGCTGGTAGATGTGACAAGTAAGACATGAGGGACACCTGTGTCCTTTTGGAGATAGAGTTGCAGACCGGGTGGCATACCCTGGAGTATCTCAAAAGGTGCTTTGTTTGGGCAGCTAAATCAGGCTTCAACAGTACAGGATTCCTCAATTTTCTCCTCTCATCCTTGACTGGGAAGCAGCACTAATGAGACCGAGGCTGCTACTTCTTTTCTCTCTCTCTCTCTTTCTCTCCTTACTAATGGAGCCGCTAATGGCGGTTTTAGTCCTGCAGTAATTATTACTCTGACCTGAAGCACAAGCTCATTGAATAGAGTCAACTAGTAATGATTTTCAGTCACAAGTGATTTGAATGATTTTGAACCAGTGACCTAGCTGTTGAGGGAAAAGTTGCTATAATTATTCCTCTGAGCAATTTTCTTTCCCCTGAATTAGTTTGTTTTACTATTCTTCTCACAGTTGCATAAAAGAAACAAGAGTTGTATGTCTGAAAGCAAGTCTAAATTGATAGTTATTTAATCTCTCCACCTGTGTCTACACACGAAATGGAGACGCTTGAGCTAATGGAGATCTGAGGCAGTGAATCCACCTACTGCACCACTACATGCAGTTGAATACGTCCTGCTACGGACATGCCAGTGAACACATGTCCAGATCCGCTTTGTTAAACCCTGCAAGGAGTTCGGTGGCAATGTTGCCACTTACTGTTGAAGGTCTTTGCTAGTTCAGGTATCCTTTCACTATGCTCTATTTCGCTCTGCAGTTGCATTGCCTGTAATTTGTCCTGTACAATCCTATGTCATGAGTCCTGCCCTACTTTTGAACCCATTTATTTTATTAATGTATCAGGTCCTGCTGCACAAGATGCAGACTTCTCACGTTGCCTGAAACCAGCCCTGACAGCCTGGTGTCACATCATGTTTGGCCAGTTTGGATTGACAAGTTATTTGTCAGCCTGACAGTGGCCATGGAGAGTGTGTGCGTGTGTTCAGGGATTTCTGTGATGTTATTGTTCAAATTCCTCCTGCAAGGAGCAGGGAGTTGGCCTTCATGATCCATATGGGTCCATTCCAATTTGAGCTGTTCTATGATTCTATAAAACACTAATTACTGCAAATGTGAACTTCCCCTAAGCTCCCTGTTTTTCAAAGATGGGAAAGACTGGAACTCCTGAACTACAGGGTTTTCTTCCAGAAATTCAGTCTTCTCGAAAGGTTTAGGTAAGCTATTAACTTCCACAAGGATATTTTTCCCTTGTCCTTCAACAACTCATAAACCAGAAGATGAACAAACTGTGCATGAACACTACTGCAGAAAGCATAGGCAAAGGGTTACAGGTTGCGAATTTTGTAGACATTAAGAATATACATGCATGGATAGACATTGTTCTTTGCCAGTGACAAACCATCAGCTTCTGTCAGCATTACCTTCCATTTGGAAGGTGTAGCTTCTTTCTGGCTTATGAAATTCTTTTTTACTTATCTGTTGTGGCTTGTGAAGCTGTACAACAGTTTGTAATGCTTTGTCCTGGCTTCCACAGGAGTTTTTCATTGTTTGTTGCAATTAGGTTTTAAGTCATTAGGGTCAGGAGCTGTCAATTTTTATAGAGTTTTTAACTTCTGCTAAGTCGTACAGGTTTTGGAGGTAAAGCATTGACAGCTCAAATGCAGATTCAGATGTAATTTTCTCTCTGGTTAGTTGGAGAGGGTCTGATGCAATGCTTCATTGTATTACTTTCCTTTTTATAAATTTCAGTATCTTTTGGTGTAGCTTTGGCTCTCCATTTTTTTACAGTTGGGTGAGCACACCGATACATTTAACAAAACGTGAACTTTAGCCACTTGCCAACACGAACAATGAGGGTGTTAATGAGGCCAGATCTGCCTACAATAAAACAATGGAAGCCCAACAACGCTGTGCAAACAAAGCCAAGCCAGTGAACCAGTTCTGTAGTTTACGTGAAGAAACCACTGGATCAGACAAATAAAACAGCATGTGAAACAAATTGGAGAGCAGGATTCATCCACTGGGGCTGAGAATCATGCTCCCTTTTTCACGCTCCATGTCTGGCTAAATTTGAGGGTTTTTTCTACACACTGGAACACCTTCAGTGTAGAAATTAGGAACTTTTACTACATATTTCCTCAACTCAAAGTAATCTGTAGTACTTTGGATCAAGCCTGAGGGACAAGAGATATGGAGTTCCTCTATTTAAGAGGAGGATGGATGTCAGCCTGTGAATTTCATATGCTAAATGAGTGCCCAAGAAAGGCAGATAGTTTGAGAATTAATGCCATAGACTAGCTTTGTTTCACTTTTTGTCTAATTTTTTTTTTTTTTTTTACTGTTGTATTAGACTAAAAAGATGCCCGTCATTCAATCTGCTGCCTCTTGGTACTGCCCTTGGTGTCTTTTCAAACAGCATAACTAAATTTACACATGTAGTTGTTCATGTATAGCACTCTAAGAATGGCTTTGCTGGACAACATCTTTGTACAGGATGCTGTTGTCTGCCATCACTACTCCATCAAAACAAAGGCTTTTGCTGGAATAAGAGAGGAGGAGAACAGATATGGTAGCAGAACTGGACCAAGGAAACTTGAAAGCCGAGGGAAGGGTTGGAGGTAGAGAAGGTGGTGGCAGTGATATTCATGGTAACTTTGCATACGTTCATCCAAAAAGCTCTGTACTGATACCTTAAACTGTTTTTATTTTATACTACAGTCATACTTTGGGACTTTTTCAGGTCTTGTAATAATCTAACAATTTAAAAAAAATTAAACTTTTAGTATTTTGAGGAAAATATCTCAGAAATAATTTATCCAATGAATTCCTTATGTAAAGTTATTTTACAATGAAATTATCTCCATGCCTGGGAATTAAATAGGCCAATATTCTCCCCAGAGGGAATTTTTATTGGGAATCTGACTATCTAATCCATTTAAAATTGGCAGTTTATAACTGACACTTCATTAAATTGCAACTTCTGCATACTGTTAGAGTTGGTGCTTCAAGTTGGTTAGTCAGGACCTGATCCTGTAGTCTTACTTATACAAGTAATATTATAAAAGTATATTTTTTCATGGCATATGTAAGGTCTCCAGGTATGCAGAATAATATATTTTGATTAGTTCAATAATTACCTGTAAATATTATTGCTCTTTTATTGTGTGCAACTCTGCTTTTGGATTTAACTGTGTAATCCTGTACATGTATTAGTCCTTCATTAACAGTCACAATGAATTGTGTAGCTGGAGTGAGATAATTGCATCTGTGGGGCATAGCAAAATGCAAGATAGATATGCCAATTCCCTGAGGTTATGATTAGTCTATAGGAACCATTCTCCCCTGAGTCTTCTTTTGTTATTAGTGTAAGTCTTTATTGTAGGAAAGACTCAGCATAATGGAAAATTTGTACTTGCAGTTCAAAAACTTTTTAAAAAGTTAGATGAGAAGTGGGGGAGCAAAAATAGTTTAACTCCTTACATGCCACACTTCCTTGTAGTGGAAATTACAACAAAGAAAAAATTGTTCTAATGAAACATCTGCTGACTTCTGCTAAGGATGCAATGTGCCTCTGAACATGCCTATCCAGCTTTAAGAGTCTTGCCACCAGCCTGCCATTCAAATTCTTCCACCTGAAAAGGGGACGTTCTCACAGACAATTATAGAAGAACGATATTCATTCCCATTTGTTGTCAGTGGAAACGCATGGAGAAAAGTCAGATCTTTTCAAAGTAGTTTCTCTACTGAGTTTAGACCTATTTCTTTTTACAGTGGGAGAGGCTGTGACCATCATGGATACAGTTTTTATGCAGGAGTTATGCCACCAATCCTGGTAGATTTGCAGATGATTTACACCGATGTAGCTGCCAATAATGATTTAAAATGGTGCACAGGTTGAAGTAGGCTGACCAGATTGCATAGAAAGATAATAGGAAGATACTTTCATGGAGTCACTTATTCTTTTTGATTTTGTAGCTGAAAAGGAGATAAACTTGCAATTAATTTGGAGGACTAATGATTTTGGCTGAGATCTTGCCATCACTACTCCATCAAAACAAAGAGGCTTTTGCTGGAATAAAGTTAGAATATCACAGAGTATCCTGAGTTGGAAGGGACCCATGAGGATCATTGAGTCCAACTCCTGACTCCAGACAAGGCAACCGAAAAGTTAAACCATGTATCTAAGAGTGTTGCCCAAACAATTCTTGAACACTGACAGGCTTGCAGCCATGACCACTTCCCTGGGGAACTTCTTTCAGTGCTTGACCACCATCTCAGTCAAGACCTTTTTCCCAATAATGTGAACTTCCCCTGACGCAGTTTTAAGCCATTCCCTCACATCCTATCACTGGGCACAAGAGAAGAGTTCAACACCTCTTGCTCCACCACCACTTGTGAAGAAGATCTAGACAGCAATGAGGTCACCACTCAGTCACCTCTTTTCTAAGCTGAACAAGCCAAGTATCTTCAGCTTCTTCTCATAAGTCATGCTCTCTCATCATCTTCCTTGCCTTCCTTTGGACACATTCTAGTATTTTCATATCCTTCTTATATTGTGGAGCCCAAAACTGCACACAGTACTTGAGGTAAGACCACATCAATGCTGAGTACAGTGGGACAATCACTTCTTTCAACTGGTTAGCTATCCTGTGCTTAATCAACCCCAGGATATGGTTTGCCCTTTTGGCCACCAGGGCACATTGTTTACTCATATAGAGTTTACCATCAACCAAAGCCATAATCATAACAGTAATAATCTGCCCACTGTCTTTCATGATAGTTGGCACCCATCCTTAAATAGCATGAAGCAAAAGTATGCATGAAGTTAAAACTGACAGCAGAGCCCGTCTCCCAAGACCATTCAGCAATGCATCAGTGGTCGCAGAACTTAATAATCACTCAGACTCCAGGGCTTTATTCAGGTTCATTGGTGATATTGATGACTGAAGGGACTAGATTGGAGGATGATTCCACTTCCATCAAATTAACTATGTGTGCTCTGTTTATGGCAGCTGGGGAAATGTATGACCTAGTCATATACAACAGCTCAGATCCCTATTTTGTAGTAGTGGAAAGAGTAAAAAACCACTGAAAACCAAGAATAAGCAAGGCTGTGAGGCATGGCTTTTGTAGTTTTAGTAAACAGAGGTGTGCAGTAGGATATATACTTTATGGTTTCCTGACTGGTCTGGGATACTTGCCAAAGCTAATGTTTTGTTGAGAGATATGAAAGACTTTTAATTAAATGTTCAGGTGCCAAAAGGTTAAGGTAGAATTGTTCTTTCTTCCCAGTTTTTGCAAAGATGACACAGAAGGATCCTATTAATATTACAGAAGGAGTGAACACTTCATGAAGGCAAGGAGGAAAGAGTGCCTAGCAAATAAAACAACTCCTGAGAGAACAAAAGGCATTTGAATCTTTGGAAAGGTTCTTCATTATTAGGGGAATTTTTGTTGGCAGAATACTTGGAACCATGCACAAAGCAGCCCTATGCTTTAGGACTCATGGAAGTCACGAATAAGTCAAGAAAAATATTACAGTTTATTTAATCCTTTTACAGCTCCATAAATAAGTGTCATATTTGTTGAGAATTATTGATTTTTTTTGCAGACTGTTGAAGGATTGATTCTCACTTTTCTCTCTCTCAGGGAGAATGTCTCACCAATAGTCATATTTGTACATATCCAGGGGATGAAATATCTGGTAACAAACAGAGGCACATTTTATACTTGACGATGTGTACAGGTAAACTGCATTGGATACTTCTTCAGTTGCAGTAATTGTTGATAATGTTCATGACAACATTAATTTTTTTTTGTTTATTGTCTTTGGAACCATTCATATAAAAATAGCTCTAAAAATACAGCTTCAAACATAAAGTTGTAAAGTTCCCTTCTTTGCTCCCATGCTGACTCGTCTGAAATCTAACCTTTTGAACTCACGCTTCATTACCTCAGAGGTGCATGAAGGCAAAAATGTGGAAGTTAAGGCAGGCACTGTTTTATTCCAGATTCTCTCTTTTTCTCATAAACTTCTCACACAATGCACAAATATTCCCAGAACTGCAGAAAAGGTTCAAGTTGGCTGGAGCACTTTGCCTCCAACACTGTTTTGAGAGGTGGGAGGTGTCAACACGCTATTTGATTATGTTTCCTTGTGTGTGGATGGCTTCAGTCTCAACTTTTGTTCGCTAGAATCTCACAAAAAATTATATTCTTTACTTCCAAAACATCTACTGCTCCGTTGTTCCTGAGGAAATTAGTTCTATTACGCCTGTGGTTTTTTTATACCTGGCTTCCTGATGACATTATATACAAATCTCATGTTTGCCTCATTATAAACTTGGTCTTTTGATTTTTCACACATCGTTTCACAAAAGCATAGCATAGATTTTTACTTATGTCAACATAAATGTCAATGCTACATGTTTATCTTACTCAAATGAGCAGTTGCAGTTGAGGAAATCGAGAAACATCTGCACAAACATCTCGATACTGCATGATAACCACCACCGCACTTCTAACACACAGCTTTCGTCTCTACTGATTCCTTGCTCTGGGAGTGACTGGCAATTTAGCTTTGCCTAAAAGTTCTCACTTCCCAGTGGAAAAAAAAAAGAATACAAATACAATTTTTACTTTGTCTACACCTCCACAGGCCTGCATAGTATTTTTCTTTCTGCTGATCAAACGTATTCTCTTCTCCTTAAGGTAGCACTAGGGAGAAGACCGTCTCCTACTTATTTTGAAAGTAGGTTCCTAAATCTGTAAATGGTTCTTTTCCAAATTCTGAGACAGTTTGGTGTCAGAGTTTGCCAGGACCTTTCTTACAGTGTTTATTCCTGTTAAGGTTGTCTCTTCTTTTTCTTGTGTTCTGCTGAATTTTCCTGGTTCACCACTGATCCTGATTAGCCTTATCTGTGTAGAAACCTCTACCAGTATGGGCAAGGGTGACAAAATCTGGCCTGCGGTAAAGAACAAGTTATTCAGAGGAAAAAAAAATCAGGTGGTTGAACTAACCAGACACTAATGACTAGGTGCCACGAGTACTGATGATTGAACATTCAGGAATGAATTATTTATCTCAGCCTCATGCACAATACTCAGGTACATGTTGTGTAAAATGAGATATTGTGTTATCAGTCCAAAGTTTAAGCACTGTGCATAATGCCCATGATAGCTGAACAACCTCTTGACAATTGAGTGTTGATTTGGAAAATGAAAAGCTTGTTAAAAACCTCAGAAAAAATAATGCAAAGTTTTTGTTATGCGCTTTATAGTCATGATGGTTAACAAATCAATTAACATGTTAATACGTTAGTAATTCCTATCTGAATAGATCTGGCTCAATAATTGTTGCAAGACATCATTCATTTGTATTGCTCCAGAGAACATACACTGTCTGAATTCTACTTGTGTTCATTAATTCCTTTCCCCTCCACACATAAATACGGTACTTGACATGCTGTCCTTGGTGATGTATAATAGCAATTTGCTGCTGACCTCCAGGTCGCTTCCTTTTTTGTGTGTGCTACAAGCTGAGATTTCAGGAAGCCTGTATGAATGCTTATGGTAGAACTGGTGCTCTATAACAACCCCTGTTGCTGCGTGATAAACAGTTAATTACTTCTAAGGCTATCTTGTATTCTAAAGATACAGGCCTTTAAAAGTGTATTTGCTGTGTGTCGTGGTTTAACCCCGGACAGCAACTAAGGCCGACACAGCTGCTTGCTCATTCTCCCTCTTGGGAGAATCAGAAGGGTGAAAATGAGAAAACTCTTGAGTTGAGATAAAGACAGTTTAACAGGTAGAGCAAAAGCCACGCGCACAAGCAAAGCAAACCAAGGAATTCATTCAGTGCTTCCCATTGGCAGGCAGGCGTTCAGCCTGGTGACTTGGGAAGACAAATGCCATTACTCTGAACATCCCCCCTTCCTTCTTCTTCCCCCAGCTTTATGTGCTGAGCATGATGTTGTATGGTATGGAACATCCCTTTGACCAGTTGGGGTCAGTTGTCCTGGCTGTGTCCCTTCCCAGCTTCTTGTGCCCCCCCAGCCTCCTCGCTGGTGGGGTGGGGTGAGAAGCAGCAAAGGCCTTGACTCTGTGTAAGCGCTGCTCAGCAGTAACGAAAGCATCCCTGTGTTATCAACACTGTTTCCAGCACAGATCCAAAACACAGCACCATAGTAGCTGCCGTGGAGAAAATTAACTCTACCCCAACCAAAACCAGCACACATGTACACCAAACTTTATTTCATGGACTGGAAGGAGCTATCTGCCTACTTCCTTATATATCAAAGCACTTCTTACCCAGTTCAGGCTACTGTATATCCCAGCAGCCTTTCTGTGTGTCCTACCAATTCTACTCTACTGAGCTCTAGGCTTCCTCCATTTTTGGAGGTTTTTACTCTCACTCTTTTCACGTTTCATGGACTGTTTATGATTGAGCTATTCCTTGGCTTTGTATGATTAATGTATGACAGTAGGAAGAGGTTACATACCTGCCTGAAATGAAGGTTAAACACCTGAAATGGAGGATCATGACTGTTAGACTGAAAGAATGGAAGACTTTTCATTCAAGACATCTCATTTCAAGTATTATAAAATGAGGGTCAAGATGCAACCCATAGAGTAGATGATGCATATAGCCTCTAGCCTGCTTCTACAGATGAAAGTAAGAAGAACAAAAGTTTCATCAGGAATTTAAAAGAATGGTAAGCCATATTGATTAAAACCAAATGTAGAAAGAGCAGAAGAGGTAGGGACAACAGTCCATGTCTGCCTTCCACCCTAATTTTTCTGATTTACCCACTCAATAGATTTGTGCTTATTTTAGGAAACTCTAAAAAAGAGAAGAGCAATAGAAATGAAGAATTAGTGAAGGTATGGAACGCAAAAGAGCAGAGCAGAAACAGAAGGTTGGTAAGAAAGAAAGCGGTGGGGCTTTTTCAAACTACTCACTCACTAGCCAGGAGTGCTGATAAGGAAGGTATTCCCTTCTGCCTTTTTATTCTTGTTCTCTTTCTTTCACTCTTGATTTGTCTCTCTCTTGACATTTAAAATCAAAACTGGCAAATTCAAGCCAAATTCAAGGATGAACAGCTTAACCAAAAATATGCTTTTTGGCTACATAGGTTGAAGAAGCAAAAAAAATTTCCCATGCTGTATCTCTTAACTGTGCTGCAGCAGAACAGGAGAGTATAAGTAATTGCTTGTGTATAATTTATATACAATGTGAATCTGTATTACATACAACCATAGGAGCAGACACCATAATTGAAACATATTTTGATCATTTTGTATACTCTTAGGCAGATATAGATAATATGCAGGTGTGAAAGAGAATAGGCAGGTATAGATAATGTTTAGATGCAAAAGAGAAGGAACTGTGTGTGTTTTCAATCATTGCCTACCATGCTGAGACAAATCCCCTTCTCCTTTTTGTCCCAAGTTTGTTTTCATAAACTGGAATGTGCAGTCTACATTTGCAATGAGAACGATTAAAATTTCATGTTGTTTTTTTATGTTCTCAAGTGCTATGGTCTAGTATTTAATTCTGTCATCAGTTTTCAGATTAAGGAAGAAGGTGTTTAGAAAAGAGATTTATCCAGTAGTAATATTCAAGATGTCTTTACAGGGAACATGAGGAGTATTTAGGACTGTTATGGTAGAAAAGGGGAGGTAGCAGAACTATTTTTTTCCCCCATTCTTGTCTACATTCTCAGTATTAAGCTCCTGAGGTGAAGGAAATCAAATCAAGTCTTTTTGAACTAAGCACCGTTATTTCTGCTAGACATTGGGAATGGTTTCTCAGCGTGGTAAAGGATTTGCTGGTAGCTCTTGAAAGGAGAGAAAATTATTTTTTGGTTGCCTATAGATTTCCTGGCAATTCTCCTCAAGGAAGCTTGTGGGCTTCCAAGATATCCCTTGACCTGGTCTAAAAAGTCAAATAATCTTCCCAGGTGTTGCTCAACATGGAAAGAAACAGAAAATTCTCAGACTGGTGAGGAGCAAAATTCCTGGGAGTGTGTATGTGCTATTGCTTATTATAACAACAAAACCAACCAAGAAAACACAGCATTTCAAATAAAAATATTTCAAAGTACTAATACTTTGCTTGGGGCTAGAAATTATGGTCATGCAGAATATTGGAAATCACTCAAGTCCTGCACAGTTTTCCAATGAAGGTTGTTTGCTGTGTTTTCTTCCAGTTTTGAGAGTGCCCTCCGTTTGAGCATCTTTCCAGAATGTGGTGCAGTAGGGCTATTTGGGAAATCTCAGAGCACTTTGTGGAAAAGTGAAGCCTTTTCTATCCTACTCAGCACAGTCCTGGTGCTGCTGGATCCCCAAAATCAGAGTCCTGAGGTAAGCAGCGTGAAAGATGTTGTCCTTATTTATAGAAAATTAAAACCAAGATGCTTGCGCAGGGTTTCCTTGCAAGTTGCTTATGGCTATTTTTCCTGAACTCCTGGCTATCATTTGAGGTCCATCCCCAAAAGACTTTACAGTCTTTGTGCAAGCGTACAAAACAAGAGGACAGAAGCAGGCATTCCAGGATGAATATTGATGGACAATTACAATATTGTCCGCTGCCAGTTGAGAATGTAAACTTAGGAGAATGAATGCTAAAGGACTTCAGTGGGCCATGTGCTCCTCCTCTTCCTTATCGCTCCTCTTTCACACCAGTTCCAGGGAGACAGCCTGCTGGTCCCAGACGGTCTGCTTGAGCCACTCACATCTGGCTCTTCTTAAGGGAGTTACTCTTAATGAGCTGAGCACCTGGGAAATTAGAAGTGAATACCTGGAGCGATATCATCATTTCTTCATCCATTGATATGGGAAATATGAGACCCTGCAAGTGTGAGACTCTGTAGTCTTGGGACACTGGAGGAGCATTTGTGTTCTTCCAGTGCCATGGCATGAATGGCCAAGTCACTTACTTTGATCACATCAGGGCTCTGCTCCTGCAGATTCAGCAGCAGTGAGACCATGCTAGTGAGGGTTTCCTCTTCTATTAGGAATTTATCTTTCACATTCACAGCTCTGAGCAAATCTCTAAATATTTTAAATGCAGTGCAGCATTTTTTTGTGCCACTCCTGTGAAATACACCATGGGGAAAGGCTTCATCAATTTTACAGAGTGGTCACAGCACAGGCAAATCACTGACAGAAGGAGAACGGTTTTCAATTTCCCAAAATGTAGACCTTAATAAGTATTTCCACATGCTTTGAAAAGGCATGGTCTTGTGAGCACTGCAGCCAGAGTGAGGAACTAGAGTCTATTTCAGTCATGTGCAGAATGCAAACAACATCAAATCCAAATGCAATCAAATAAAAGTAGTATTAACTTCTTGTATAAAGCATTCTTCACTTTCATTCTCCTGAGGTTTGGCTGCTTATACTATGGGGCATTTGCAGCTCCCAGGGTGACCTTGGTTGGGCAACTCATTAAACATCTGTGTCTCAGTTTTCCCATCACTACAAATGGTGATGACAACATTTACCTACCGCGCTGGGGCTCTGTTAGGCTTAATTAGATAACATTTCCAAAACATTTTGAAATTGCTGTAAGATCTTCAGTTGCCGAATGTTACCAAATTAAGGCATGGGTGCTATCTTTGGCATGAGCAGTGTGATGGAAGAAGATGCTCTGCTTCTGACAGATATCAATATGTCATGTTGCATGAGGGACATCTGTGAATGGTAGCAGGTTTACATATGATGCCATATAGTTATGTAACCTGTGATCCTATATAGTAATGTCATCCCCAGTATATTATGGATTATGCATTTAAGGCTTGATATTACTTTTGTCTTGATTTCATGCTACTGTAATTCCATCCGTTTCAGCTATACCTCATTTATAGCAAAAAGCATAGAGGCTGTATAAACTTTGTATATGGTTTGCATTCAGCCTTATAGGATTAATTTTGTCTTTATGGGAGGAAGTCTTTTCTGTTTTCACTTGTTCTGTTCAGGGTCAGCATGCATAAGTGTGTTTGTTGGTACTCTTACTATGGTGGATGGCAATCGCTATTACTAATGTTTGTTTCTGGGGGACCTGGCAGAAATGCAAATGGAAAAGCCAGGCTCTGGAGGGATGAAATGACTGAATTAGTTGTTCTCCTAAAGCATGCTTTCTGTTTGCCATGGAAATAGACTTTGCTTCTGGTTTTATTCTGCTTGCACAGACAGACTCACACACACCTTGACTAGTCCCTCAAAGCTTTAACAACACTTACTAAACCCACCACTCCGCTTTCCGCTTTCTGTCAGCCGAGAAGCGTTGAAACTCTGGCAATCTTCACAAATTCAACACCACATTTGTCCTTGCTCTTGCGGTCTGTGACAATTCTGGCAATGGCCCCAAAAGCCATTGGAAACACTTTTTCACTTGCATTATGAAAACTATCAAGGATCTCTGTAAATATAGCTTGGAGCGCTTTCTTGTGCAAAACAATACATGTTAAAAGGGCTGAAATAACTACCATTTGCTATAAACTGGATGGAGAGGAAAATGATTAGAAAATGCCAGTCCAATCGTGCGTGCACTCAGCCATCTGCTACAGGGACAGCAAGCTTTGGAGGTGGAAAAGGAAGGTTATTTTCCATTTTCCTTCACATTTGTGGCTTGCCATAGTGCCAGCGCACAATGTTCTGATCCTGCTGTAGCCTCTCTTATTGTGCCTTCTCTGAACAAAATGTGATTTTTTTGTGTGACGAGAACCAATTGTCTGGTTCTGGTATATCCCCTGAATTCATTGATGATCTTCAAGGAATTCAGGGCTATGAATGAACAACTCCCCACTTACCTGCTCTGCAGGTGCAGAGCAGCATTTCCAGCTCTGAGAAGAACAGCTCAGCTAATAGTAGGATTTGGGTCAACTTGCCATTTTTTCAAGTGGCCCTGGATGTACTCATCTTTTAACACTTTGTAAATGAATTCAGTGCAGAATAGCTAAAATGAAATGAAGTGCCTGGCAAACTAATGGGAATGGTTTCCTAAGGTTTGCCATTCTGGAACTTCTCAGTTGTCTTCCAACTAAGTAAAACAGCACTTGTAAAGTCCACTTTGTTCTGGTTATGAAGACTATCCTTGCTTGGTGCATTAACCTTTGAAACGCTAAGGGTCTTCTATTTGCAGCCCTGTAGTCTGCCTTTTGCATGCAATCCATAACCTTTTACGTGAGATGCTGTGGCAGTATTTGCCATTGTAGTTCTCACGCTGTTGTTGTGCTGTTATTTTCACCATCTTACACCTGCCAACCCCCAAATTATCGTTATGTCAGGTTTCTCATGTGAAGCAAATGCCACCTGCATGGGAATTGAATCTTTGTTACCCACTTCTTCTTATTCCTTGTTTTCAAGCGTTTAGGTTACATCAGAGGAAAACCAGGACTCAGTCAATAACAAAGCAGATCAAAATAATTGAAATAGCCAGTAAGTGTTACTCAGTGATGTGCATGCAAAAGGTTGACAACAGATGATTGAGCAGCACCTGCAGCTGATCAAAATGGGCTCCAGTCAGTGGAAACAGTCATGAGAGCTCCTGATGAAAAGTATTCAGGATTATAGGAAAAGGCTGGTGAAAAATCATCATAAACAACTCTTTGTGCTTGATGGTAACCTTGAAGACAGTGTATGTGACTAAGCAAAGACCCCACAAATAAAATATTGTGCATTTAAGGCTATCTCAACATATTTAGTGTGACACCACAGCAAAAGCATGCTAAGAAGAGATTCAAGCATAGGACAGTTTAGCTATTGATGTGAGCCATTCTTTTGCTGAGAAAAACTGACAGCATTAAGCCTCAGATGTCCCAAATTCTTCAAACCAGGAAGGAACCTCCGCCCAGCAGCCAAGGTCGTCGCAGTCAACTTCAGCACCCGCTGGTGCCAGAGGGGAACCACCTCGGTAAAAATGGAAAAATCAAGTCTGCAGTAGTGCTTGACAGTGATCTGTAGGATAAATACAATTGCTCTTACTGTTAGCGAAGAAGGAATAATCCAAGGGAGGATGCATTACACAACTAGTAAGTTGTGTAGTCAAACCAGATGAATTCAGAACCTTTTTTCCTTACCTAGCTAGAAGAACACCTTTCAGTTAAGCCTCTGGCACTGATAAACATTTCAGCATGGTTGATAAATTTAATCAAGGAGGATTTATCCTTTTTAATGGTCGCTTTCAGAGTGTCAGTGCACAGCTGGATTCAGGACAGAAGGTGGACTAATCAGTAATCAGCTGGCAGGCCTGCATGGGAAGCCCAAGGCATACAGTAAAATAATGGAAGTTCCACTGTCATTTCAAACTGGGCACTCTCCCCTAGCAAATTTAATAAGGATTGGGTTCTACTTTTCCTATCAATGTTTGGTAATGTACTAGACAGTGTGGAATTGTGGGGTTCATTTTGATTAGATCTATCCAAAAGCTTACCATGACAGAGGGCTGGCTAGCTTCAAAATAGAAAAGTATATACACCCAAATGTCCACGGCTATTGAGACAAGAGGGGTAGGTGATTTTGGCGCTATGAGTCCTGGCACCGTACCCTGCCTACATGTGACTAACAGAACCAGCATAGTTGCTTTTTCTATTTCCATGTTTGCACATTCATTGTTTTTTCTGCTAATACCCAGTATGTACAGTTGGGTTATCAGTCTTATTTATCTAATGGTATTAAATAAAGTGCCTTGCACTATCCCAGTATGGAAGGTGACTGGAGTCCTTTTGTGGCTTCACTGAGATTTCAGTTTACTTCAGATTTGAACTCCCTTGAACCATTATGTTATGGCTAAGAAAGCCATTATTTCTCCCATTTCTTTTCTGCTTCATAGCAGACGTTGACAATTTGCTGCCCCTCATTTAAGTAAAGAAAAAGGATGAATGTCACTTTTGGAGTTACTCTCCTTGTGCTTTCTTCACTTTAAATGTCTCTTCTTCCCCCAGAATAAAAAGCAAGCAGGCAAGCAAGCAAGACACCCAGATGCCATCTGAGTATCTCTGGGGCTTTTATTTTCATCTTCTGGTAAGAACAATTGAAAACATTCACTACAAGTCTCAGTGAAGCAAGCCTATCTGTTTGGATTAGCCCAAGCCTGATCTACCATGCTAATTACATTTGTCTTTTCATCTCATTGCCATTATTGCAGCATCTTATGACTTTTACATATTTTTGTATATAAAATATTGAATTTTAGTACACAGATTCGCTATGAGAAAAACAGACAGATAAGACAGCAGAATACAAGCTCTGAAAGTAGGACAAGTGGGAAACAAGCAACAGAAGAGATGTTGTTTCCAAGTTGGGTCTTTGTTTACATTTGGAGAAGTAGAAAACTAGCCATCTCTCATGCTACTTGTCAAGCAACATTCTGCTGATAAGTTTTCTTTTGCAACCATCAGTGTCATTTAGAGCATATATGTTTGCTCAACCTGGGCATTATTATTGCAGATGACTCCACTCACCTTCATGAAAATACTTCCAGAGGCTTCTTCTGTCTGAAATTTTTGTAAACCAGCTGTCCTAAAAGCATCCCTTGTGAACTTCCTCACTCAACTTATTTCTGGAGTTGACCTCAAACTATTTCTATGAACGGTCTTCCTCTGTAGCTTGTAAAAATAGGATTATCCATTACATTAACATTTAATTACCTCACAAAACTGGATGCTTTGAATCTGTCCTCTGGGCCATACACAACATCTGGGGGACTCACTAAGTAATGTGTCTCAATGACCAGGAAGATTAATACAGGAACATAAAAAGCACCCATAGGCACTTTGCAATCCTCATTATGGAATATTATAAACAGGATTTTGCTGCCTTGAAAAAAAAAGGGCCGTAGATTTAACGTGAAAATAAACGGTAATCTTGCTGTCTTTGCAATAAATACACTTTGTTATTCTCCCAAGCTACAGCAAATGATATGTTTATTGTCACTCCAGCTGACAGTTAGCAGAGGGAAGCTGTCACCAGTGATCGCAATGGCCACTGGCTGGGTAGCAATGGTACAGCCATTACCCTCCACTGTTATAACTGTCTGAGGATGGATGGCTTGAGGTTTTCTTGATCAAATTTTAGGCTTTAAGATAACTATGATGATTGATTTTTATTTTTTTTTCTATAGGGAGGAAATAATGCACTTATTAGAAAGATTACTTTTTTTTCTCCTGAAGAAGACAATGCCATGAGTCCAAAAGGAAATGATTTTTTGCCAATCTGTACAATTAGTAAAGAGAGAGGCCAAGCAGCAAAAGATGATAAAGCTGTGGTAGACCTGACAAGAAAAAAAAAAAAAGGACTACTCTGAACCATGTATCTCTGCAATATCAGGCACAAAGAACTGTGTTTGCTATAGCAGTGTGATCCCTTCCTCACTTTTCTTGGCACATTGAGTTTTTTTAGCTAGCAGTCCTAAATGCCTGTATCTTAAGGTATAAATAGAAGCCTGGAACAGAAAAAATTACCAGATCTTACTTGATTATTTTCTTTAAAATCTTGTCTAAATTCAGTAATAATGAAAAAAAAAAAAGGTAGTCCAAACAAGTACCGGTCTGCACACAGCCTGCAACCACCCTGGGCTCAGGCCTTCTGCCAGTGTCTCTAGTGAATTCCTGGTTTTCATCCACTGGGAGACAAAGGACGTCGAGGAGATTTTATGCAACCTCTGTTACTTGGGTCTATAAACGCCAGCAGATATTCTTTCAAAGTTCGTCTGTCTAAAGGTCATTTTGTCTTAACTTTTTCTGTTACTAGAAGCCAACAACAAAACCCCAAGAAAGGCTTTCTTGCAGAGATTTCACATTTCCAACTTACTGTGGTAATGGTGGAACTCCCCATCCCAAACCCTTTGGGAGACCCTCATGATCTCTCTCCTGCTCTCTCCTGCTCGCTCCCTTTCCTTGTAGCTCTGAATTGATCTTCCCTCCTACTCTGAATGACAGTGGCCATAGGTAATCAACAGATAACCCCTTAGGCATGTACCAAAGCCTTTGGTTATGAAATGAGACAGCACTGTGTCCTAAGCCTGCCTGCATGTTATTATAGCAACAGGTAGGAGAGAGGCATGATCCTCAAAGCCGTGACTTAATACTGTGACCTAAGTTAAGTTGGAGGAAGAAAACCTACTGAACATACTAGGTGTCACCAAACCTCCTTCCTGCCCTGCTGAGGAAGGGAGGCCAAGAGCAGTTATGTGAGAGTGTGGAGGGACTGGACTTTCAGCTATCTACTTCCCATTTTTGCCCCACAAAATGAGCCTTCAGCCAGAATCACTGCAAAGTTAGCAGGATTACCTCGGCCTCCTGTGCGCTTTTGCTCTCTTTTTACCTTAGCATGCTGTCTCACACATAAACCGGTCTCTGGCATACTCTCCATTGCATGACAAACCATGGTTTTCCTATCTGGTCAGCCTGGAGGTGTAGAGTCTGGCTTAAAACCAGCAGATTCATTCAAACTTTTATTTTGGGAATACAACCACTTACCTGTCACAGGGGAGGGTATGTCTCAGGAGGGCAGAGAGCATCTCCTCGGGGTGCTTTTCAGCTAGTAAGCACACAGCTTCTCTAGCTGCCTGCCTGGCAATGAACTTTCTGCGTAGCCTGAAGGTGGAAATGAATTATATCTATGAACTCTTTCACCTGGAAGAAAATAAAACTAATTTAGTTTATGTTTTTCCTGTAGATTCATTCGTCCTCCTGGTTGTCTGAACAAAGTGAAGGTCAGCGTCTGAGTGGGATCGATTCACAGCTCAGCAAAAGATTCCTCTGCCAAATAACAAACAATGCAGCTTTGGAAGTGAGAAAAGTTGAGGGCTTTGCTCTTCAAGGTGATACATGCATCCACTGCAATGCTTAACAATTTTGATAGAAGCTGAGGGAGCTGAGGATTTTTCAGAATGAGATCATGCCACAAATACGAACGTGTGGACATGAGATGGTTTATTAATCCAGGTATTTTCATGCTGCAGTCACTGGGCTTCTGATTATTCCTGATTTCTTCTGACAATGTATATAATAAGAGGTGTTTCAGGTTATGGTCCAACAGGGGCACTAGTTCATATCTGGAATGCCTGTGTGTGAAAACCTGAAATGAGGCATTTTCAGAAGCACCTCCTCCCCGTTTTCTGCTATTTTCTAAGACTGAAAATGTGGAAATGTTATGAATATGGTTTAATTTTTTTTTTTACTTCTGCCTTTGTCCATGAGCATCTGAAAAATGGAAAGCTGTGGGAAATAAATGAAAACCAACAAAAGATAAATAAAATCTAGCTAGGCCCTAAAAAGGTTTTGTTTAGATGTGGGAAGCCAGTTTGTTGATGCCAACTTTTGACCAATATGACAATGTTGTTTTCTGGTTTTCAGACTGTTTACTGTTGTATAAACAGATCAGAAATCTTCCTAGCAGCCTTGGGGAGGCACTGCTAATTGACTCCGTTCATTGGAAGAGTGGGAGGACTGCAGCCTCCTTGCAAATATGTGCCATCACCCGGCTCTCTTTAGCAGGCTGCAGCTTTATTAAGATGACTGGAGATGAGGAGAAACAGTGGATCTGCTCCAAAGCTTTGCCTCTGCTTGATGTGGCACTGCTGAGGCTGGGGACACGCATCTTGTTTCAGCAATGTTGCTTGAGAGACTGCCATTCCCAGAATGTGGAGAGCTTGTCATCATCACCTTCCTGCCAGGTCCTTGGGGAGGTCCTTGGCTCCTCCTTGGATCTTGCCTGCTGCGGTCCTCACATAGTTGGTCCCTAATTCATCCTAGACATGATAAGCCAGACAGCTTAGGGAAATTAACTGCTAGGTCTTTCCTAGCCCACCTTGTATTTACACAGGGAGCAGATTGGCTCAGCTGGCTACCTGATCAGCACGTTGTCCTCTGTCAAAGCTTAAGGAGAAGCAACAGTGCGAGCTCTTCAGTTAGCACAGCTGGGCCCTACTGAGTCCTATGTGTCCACAGGCAAATGCAGACTCCTCTGGTGGCGCAAAGGGAAAATATGTCTAGTGTTTCAGAATGAAGATTTCTATCCCTGGGTGTGAGGGGAAAAATCAACCCACAAAAATTATTTGGAAATCGTGGAGGAGAAAGTCCCAGAAATAAGGAACTCTTGTCTGCTCCAAAATTTTACTTTATGCTTCACACTGCTCCTCAGCTCCTTCAGGGTTGAAGTCAGCATTGCTGAAGCTGCTTGGGCATGAACCCCTGCTGCCTCTCCTAGGCCAGCCACAGCTACAGGGATCCAGCTTATAGCTGTGGGTAGTGGGGTGGATTTTTCAGGGGTCTGAAACAAGTAGGAAAAAACCCTGTTTGTGACATTAATGCAGTGAAAAGATAAGGAAGGTAGCACAGCAGTATGGCCAAACTTTCAGTTTGGAAGCTCTGGGGCTGGGTTAATAACTTTTCACAGCGGGTTTCCAAATCTTTCTTATCACATTTTGTAAAGTAAGTTGAAGCACATGACATGTGCAAAAGGAAAAAGGAATGCAAAGGGCACGTAGTATGAGTTTGAGTGGGAGTATAAACTTACAAGACCTGGTGAAGGCCAGTAAACATCTGCAAGAAAAGCTGTTAGGAGGCAAGGCCAGACCACCAAGCAAAGTATGTACATCAAGAGGCAGAGAGAGCTAAGCCCATGTCAAGGAACAAGTTTCAAGTACACCGAGAATAAATCCGCAGCATACAGAGAGAAGGACGAGAGCATAAACATGTCAAGGAAAGCCAGCATCCCACAGAGAATTAGAATGGGAGAAGAAAAAGTTGTGATTTGCACAGTTGGGGAGAGTCCACTGTACAAATGTGACGGAGAGAAATGCTAACTTATTCTAAAAACAGAGGCATCAATGCCGAGCTTTAGGCAGCAGCTGGCTGGGTTTCAGGATCTCATTCATGATACTTCTAGATGAAGCTCTTCCTCTGCTTAATTGTCTTGCACTGCATGTGTCCCTGTGGCCAGCATGAGAAAATTCCAGATACCTGCATGGATGCTGTGGATTCTCAGCACCTCTGGAAAATCAGGAGGACAGGAAACGCCAGGCCAGGTCAGACCTGGATCCGCCTAACTCATTGTGGTACCTTCCTCTGTCGTCAGCACGGGATGCTTCAAAAGGAGGCTTGAGATGTGGGGAGCTGACAGACAGCGGGCAATCTCTCCGATTGTGTCCGATGGCACTGTTGCCCTTCCCTCACCAGCAGTAAGAAATTCCAAAATATCATTTCAATGAAATACAATGTGACTTGTGACACCCACATTTTAAATGCTGGGATGAATCTGTTGGTATCTCCTGACGGGGACAAGAATCCCCAGTGACCTCTCAGACGAATCGCAATACTGACTAAGCAATGTAGATAAGCAGTACACCAAAATTTTGCTATTTACCAATTAACATCTGCGTTTAGGACAGCACACACCAGGATGGGGCTGAGGACAGATATCACTGGTAGTTGAAGAAAAGGATAAGAGACATGAACATGTCGCAGGTGCTGTTCTTACCCGGATAACTGCAGGAATATAAGTTGGTGTCTCTGGCCCTGGGCCTGCAGACACCAAGCTTGGGATGGTGAAAATATCCCAGCACAGGGCTAAGTCCTGGGTAAGAGCCGATTTGATTTTCTTTTTATTTGCACTGGGGCTACTGAAAGTATTGGTATTTAGCAGCAGAGGATTGAGCACACCCTTGGGATGAGTGCAAGGATCCGAGCGGTCTGAGGCATGGTTAAGTGCTGATGTAAGTATTTTGCCCTCCCTTTCCCTTGCCTGCCTTTGGTAGTTGTCCTTTTAAAGAGCAGAGGAACCAAAAGAAAATTGTAACAAGAAAGCAAAACTGGGATGCTTAACTCTGACGGGCTGCGCTGCCATCCTCTGAGTGAGATGAACGGCAGCCAGCTACAGATGTGAGCATCTGAAAATGTATCCTGTAAACTCAAAGAGCTAAATCTAAGAACTGGGAACTTAATAATTTACAAAGAGAACTTGTGAATAATTTAAAGGTTGCAAGAGAGCCATTCCCTGGCCTGAGATTAGTTAGTCTGATTGCCTTCTTGTACTCATCAAGCTGGCAGCTCTTCCAGGGAGGGGGTTTGGCTGTTGTCTGTGCTTGTTCAGCACCAAGTGGACCACAAATGTTGGGAGGAAATAATAATAAAACAATGGTGCCAGCAGCGAACAAAGAGCAACCCCAAAATGGAAAGAGGGGCACTTCTTGCTGATTCAGGGGAGTGTAAGCCTGTTTGGAGGGAACCATCAAGGCAAGACAAGATTTTTCTGCTCGTTACATGGCCAAATATTGGACAGTTTTTAGAAAGCACAAATGCCACATCATTCCCAACAAGATGATTTCCCTGATAATACCAAGCCCTCTTCCAAGGCATGTGGCATTACACATCCTCAGTGCAACAACCACACGGATTCCTTAAAGTAAGAATGGAGGTGGTGTCATCCTTTCTGTCCATCTGGCTCTTGAGATGAGGGGTGTGATGGGCACTGCATGTGGCATGATGGTGCGTCAACAGAAGTAGATACTGGATAGCAAAAAGGCCAGCACAAAAAGGCTGAGTCAGGCAAAGTTTTAAGCAACCAAACAGTGGGGGGAAAAAAAATTATCAGGAAGCCTTAACTCAAGATTTTGCTGCCAGCATTGCCTGTAGTCCCATTTCTCTTTCCTCAGAATATCAGAAGTGATTTTTCTCAAAACCGAGCATGCCTTCTTTCTTCCAGATACAGGAGCACAGCATTCATCAGACCCAGCCCTCTTCCTTCCTTTCCCCCTGACCCCAGCAGTTAGAGCATCACAAAATACAAGTTTTAGCCTTTCTCAAGAGGTATATCTACTTCTAAGTCAGCAGTGAAAGGATATCCTAGCATCAGAAGAGCAAGCCTTCCTTTGTATAAAATGCCATCTTTTGAATCAAAATTAAAACCAAAGTTTAAACAGTTGTGTTTGGTGAAGAAGCACAAGCATGCTGTTTGGAAATACGCTGGGTGTGACCTGACTTCACCTCACTTTTGTGCAAGGCTGTCAAATCTTTGCGTGAGCCCATCCGGTTGCCTGTTTTCCCTATTAATTATTTCTGGATGCCTTCGACAACTTCAGTCACATCGCAAAAGGATAGACATCCCAAAGGTCATTGCATTTCTTTGAACTTCACAAGGGTGGGTGCTGGCGAGAGAAGTCCTGTTGACAGTGTGACATTGTCCTTTATCAATGCCATAAAAATGCAACAGGAGAGCTGAACTATAAATGTCCCAGTTCTGACAATAGTTTCACTGGTGCTTGCAGCTTCTTAGGGACCAAAGTCTGTCAGCTACAATATTCAAGTCTGACGGTAATCAGACTTCATTAGCAACTCACAGAACCACTTGTTCCTTCCTAACCTCTCTTGAAATTGGAACCTGAGATATTTTCTAGTTGCTGTCCTGAACATTTATGTGCTGCTGCTGCCCATGTGTGAGTTCAAATCTCTGTAAAAAATGGCTGCCCTAATATGTAAGTAAAAAGACATCTTTATCACACATTTAAAAACAGAATGTGGTTTTTGTATTGTTTGTTCTATAAATGTCACACAAGGTCAGTATTATTATGGGATAGATGGATAATATGTGTAGGACTTGTTCATCAGCTGTTGGCGGCTGAAAAACTGAGTGGGTGGACATGAAATAGCACCTTCAAATGTTGCCTGCTTGATAAATATTGGGATTGTAATTGCACCTCCAGAAACCAGCTCTAAAAATAGAGTGAGACAAAAGAAAATGAGATGCGAATAGGAATTTATAATACTGTTTTGTATAACGTCTCCTTCATTACCATCCATCTGGACAGAACTGATTAAGGCTCTTAGCACACGTCACTAGGCAGGGGAGACAAAGATGAAAAGATACTCAACAGCAGACAGCCAAGAAGTTGTACCATCGGCAGAATGAACGCTCAGCACTGGCAACCTGCAGGCTGCACTACACCTCCCCTACTTCACTGCTAACTGGTGCTGTGACATACGTGATTCAAAAATAAGCCGGTTTCCATCCAGGCTTATCTTGCTGGCAATCCCCCTTGCTGTGTAACGGACACACTCAGAGGGCAATGCACAATCTCGCCAAAGGCTCGATCCAGGCAGAAGAGCCAAAGTTAACGGAGGCCCTTCTAAAAGACCAGGGGGAAATGCATTCTGTACAGACAATTAATTAAAAAAGGGGATGTAATATTCAGGCTGCTGCACTGAGCGGAGAAACAAAACAGCATAGGATAGATTTTCAGGTAACAGGCAATTCATTATCAAACAAACATATTTATGTAGAAAAGATTTACTGTCCATAATAATCTTTTTGGATTAATGGTTTTAATTAGCAGAAAAAATAACAGATTCAAACTTGAATCCTTCTGCAAAGATATCCCACACTTTGTTAATGCAGGTGTTATTAACTTCGAAAAGAAGTCAGGCATGGAAATACTTTTTTTTTTTTTTTTTGCCTTGCAGAATTTTTCCCTAAAATATCAAATTAAAAATCAAACCATTATAACCAAAACCTCAGGCAGATTATGCATTCGGAGTTGTACAGGCTTAGTCTGAAATCAGATAGATAATTTGTCAGGCTTTTAGTAGGAAGCATCAGGTGAGTCACTACAAAACTCTCTAAATCAGAGGAGGTTTCTACATTTTTATCTTTACTTTCTAAAAAAGCAAGGTCTATGTAAACCCTCTGTGGCTGAACCCAACCCAGTATGAAGCCTGGAAGTCTCAAAAACAGTGAAGTTCCTGGGTTTTCTCTAAAAGAAAGCTTTAACATAATTTCTCATCTTACTGGACACCTGAGGCACCACCCAGGAGAGATGTCTCTTAAGACCCCTAAGAGAAGGAAAAGCTTTGTTGAGGGCTTGGGCTTTCTTGGAGGCTACAAAGTGTACATCAAGAGAAACCCTGCCTACGAGGAGGCATCTCTCTGTGCCCCGTAGAGAGTATCTGCAAAGCTGCGCAGGGAAAAGTCATTTTGAGGATCAATGATAAGGCTCCTGACTGTTTGGGGAATTGCTGAGCAAGAGGAGGATGGCACAGGAGCCCTTTCCTGTTTCCCTTTCGGGGTGGAGAGCACGTTACTGAGAACGGCCAATTTCCAGGTCTTCCGCTGCCAGCGGCAAAGCTGAGCCAGAAGGTTTTGGAGTCCCTCTCTGCCTCGCCAGCAACTGCTGTGAAGGGTTTTATTAGTCCGGGCAGCATCGCATAGTTTGGCTGCAAATAGCTGATGCTGTTTTGTGAACACCAGCAGTTCTGCTTCTCCTGGCCAACCCTAGGCATCTCCCCTATGCCATTCCTTTCTTCAGCAGCCTTGACAGCTTTCCCCGTTGGAGTGAGGCTGGCTCACTCCCAGATCTCCTCACGCAGGCTGTGGACGGTGCTAAAACCCACTTTTTTCTCAACATTTGTATCTTGATTTCCCATGGAAACAAGCCTGGGATGATCCCTTCTTCAGCCCATGGGTCTCTCTCCTCACTCTTAATAACTCTTGAACTCAGTAGCTGTTTCCAGCCGGTTTGACAGAGAGGCAGAGGTCTCAAAAGTAATTACGTTTTTACCAGTATTATAAAAACAGGCAGTTGGGTAGATGAGAAATGGGAGTATGAACACCTGCAAATTCACCCCTGGCTTATGTCTGAACCCTCTGGTTTATTGGCATCGCTGAACGTGCCAGCCCAAGGATCACCGCCAATATATTCTGTGGGAAGACATTGCATGTATTTGTGGTGTTAATGGAAAGTTGTTGTGTAATTTGGCAAACAAAAATAATATCAGAGAACACAAATGGCAAGAAACAGAGGCTTTGTTACATCTGATGCTTGTGGAATTACTTATTCTGCATGAGTGAAAGACCACTTTACAGCCAGCATTAGAAAATGTGTATCTATTCATCAATCTGTGAAACTGTTAGTCAAATTGTAGGCCAAGGGAAAGGTTTCTTAGCAGAAGTACAATACCGAGAACATGATCTGATCAGTGCTGAAATGCTAGGCAGGCCAAAATTGCAGTGAGGTGTAAAATAAGGGGCCTCTGCATTGCTAACCGTAGGTGGAACAACAAGGGGGAACAACTGGTATGCCCTGGATTGGGAAAAGTCTCTATTCCAGTGCTCCTATGTCTGCTGTATATAATTATAAGGACCGATGCTCTAATGATGTATTTTGCAGATGGGTTGTTTATGACACCATACGTCAGGAGAGTTTAGATGATCTCACTGTAAATGTCTCCCCAGCAGCGGCATTCTGCTGATATTTATTAGGAGATTTGATAGTGCTCCGGGTGGGGACTGGACATTTCTGTGAGCAATCAGTGCTCTGAAGCTTTCTTTTTCTACAAAGAGACCAAAAATTGCTTAGAGAGAGTTCCATAAAGAAGCAGCCCCTCTATTACCCCCCCCCCTCCCCGGGAGGTATGCAGGCAAAACAGTATTACAACGTAGTGTGCTATTTATGATTACAATCTGAAAGAAAGGTCCCTTAGCTTCCCTAAATGAGCTCCAAACCCTTTTAAATGGTGGTTACCAGCTTGCAAGTTGTTTTTTTTGCCCACAGTTCTTGTTGTGAAATCTGGAAAGTTGGGAGAGAAGTGCTTTAAAGCGTTATGAATTTGCTGACATAAATACTTACTAATCAGAGTGATAAATTCCTGTCTGATCCAAGTAGGAAAATAGAATAAAAAGGACGTATATGTGCTGGCATATATCAAAACCCCTTGAGCTGTGCTCCTCTGTCAGACTTCATAAATACTGGATCTGTCATCCCAATTCGGCTGCCGCACTACAGACAAGACAGTAGGAAAGTATTTATTTGATATGATTATGATATAAACTTCATGTCTGATTCTTCTCTCCTTCATAAAGTGGAATATTACATTAGATGTTACCACGTGTGCATTGTAATCAGCCTTCTTTTCACCAACTTCTTTTTGATCGATGAGGGAACAATTTTGCTTATTTTACTTCAACCAAGAAGCAGCTCTAATTATACCCATTTCTGTAATGTGATGTTATAAAAATTGAGAGAAATGGCTCCGAATAATAAAATACAGAACTTGGAAAAATGATTATTTCTATTATTAGCAACAAAGCACATTCTCACTGCTGTAATTGTGGGGATACTTGAAATAATCTAGCTTCTTGTCACCATCGTGGAAGGCAAAGAGAAAGCAAAAAATGGCAAATAACTGCACTTGAGACTGATGTACTGCAGCTCTACCAGCACTACAACCCGTATGTCAGCTACTTGACTTAAGGTAGTCTGGGAGGGAGATCCTCAGAGAGAAGAGAGACAGACACTTAAAAGGCCTTTCCCCCTATTCACCTCCTTTTATCTCTTCTCTCATGTCTGTTTTTATTTCATCTGTCCTTTGGCAGTCAGGTGGCGTGCTAATGAGCAAATACCTGGTGCGACTGAGACCATCATTGGGGAATAATTAATGCTGATGCGAAATGCTGTTCCGTCCGTTCCGTGGTTTATCAGACAATGTGGAGCTCTGCATGAGTTTGTAAGAATTCATATATATGTGAGGACCAAGAAAAGTGACTAAAAATGCTTTTATTTCCAAGACAGTAAACATCTGACATATTCATGTTGCTCCAGTTCAACCCTTTATCCCTTCCAAAGGGTTGTTACTATGCTACGATTCTTATAACTACTTCTTTACATGGGTTTCTACTGAATATAATTTCATATTTGCAATGGGGTTGCATATTAGAGTTGAACATTTTTTTGTTCTGCTCTGTCTCTATAAATTTTTTTTGAATATATCCTTCTGGAGAAAGGCAGTGACATTATACTGAAGCAAATAGTCAAAGATATTTAAATTGGCTTCTAGATGAATGTATGCAAATGTCAAGGTGACAGCTTGCTGGTGTTTACAGTTTCATCTTCAAATGTTGAACTATGCATTTAATCTATTTATTATGTGATCCTGTGACAGCTTTTAATTTATTACCAGCAATGCAAATGGTGCTTTCTTAAATATGTAGGCAATATGTGTCCTGTTGAACAGCAAACTGAAGTTAGAGAAACAATGGGAAAATAGTATGTGTGTAAGAAGTAGATGTTAGAGACCAAAAGACAAGGCCAATATTTGTTCAGGGAAAAAATATGCGGTGGACATCTTCTTGAATGTGAAAATTGTACAGAGCAAAGGTGATTTGTGTCATAGTTTTCCTGTAAGTAGGACTGTCCTCTCTAAAGCTGTGGTGTATATTCTACACCATCAAATTATTTTACAAAGTTGTTTCGCTGCCACCAAGCAATTTATAAACAAAAAAACCCAGAAAATAAATTCTGAATAATACAAAATACTTGTTTTCTTTATTTGTCAAGATGCATATTTGGCTTTATGTATTTTAAATGCAGTTGGTTTAGAAAATTGCCCTAATTTTATTTTCTCATAAGGCCTCCAAACAGAAGAATTATTTTTCATTTCAGTCAATTGAGCTTTTAAAAATACATTTTTTTCAGCAAAATTTATTTTTGATTTGCTAAAAATCATTTGGAAATGGTTGCTTGAAAATACGTATAATGGCATTTCTGATCACACTTTGCACAAAAATACCTGTAGTGGAAACAAAGTTCATATATTGTGGTGCATTTGTACTATGAAGAGTATCCAGTGGCAACGTGCACAGTCTGGACAATGTCACAGCTAGAACAATGTATTTTTCCTATAAGTATTCCATTTACATAAATGAAAGCTACACGTGTCCTGGTACAGTATAATTATTTTATACTATATAAATGAAACTTTATTCAAATGGGTTTCAGGGCAAGTGTGTGTGACAGCCTCCCGCAATTTAATTCCTAAAAATGACTAAGTACTGAATTACCATACTCTTACTGGCTATGATTTAATGCTCATTAAAGATGTTTTAAAAGGGAAGACACAACAAAAATATTTTTTTTTGCTGAAGGATGATTAAAATACACATCACACTGGGCACATCAACTCTTCCACAATAAGCACAAAATTTTAATTAGTGCCTGAATGTCAGTGGCCACAACCAGGGTGCACCCCGATTTGGTCAGTGACATGTTGGGTATTGGGAGCTCATCAGAGCTGGTGTCAACCTGGTGGTTGACTTGACCAACAGGCTTCGATGCATTTCAGTTTGATCCTGCTGACTGGGTGTAGAAAAGGGGAAAGATAAACCAAACAGAACAGTAATTGCCAGAAATGCAGGTGTCCTGGCAGGGGGGAAGGAAAAAAAGGGTATGTGGGATTTTGAAGATGTAGCGTACATGACAGAGCAGGGCTGTGCTGCTCGGTGCTCCCACCTTCTCTACCAGGGCTCAGACAGAGGAAGAGCCTTTATGAGGATGCAAGAAAATCAGTGAGAATTAAACTGAAGAAATTGTGCTTTTTTCCTGTGTAAAATGGCCAAGATATGTGTCTTACAGTCAAAGCACAGTTTAAATGAATGTGTTAAGAAGAAACATCTGAAGCAGGCTACAAGAAGGGGGGGAAGCACCTCTTATTTGCTCTTTTGGATGAAAGCCGTGTGGAGGCAGAGTGCGCATGCAAACCTCTGCATCAGAAAGGGAGAGCTAGCAAGCAGTGCCGATCCAGGGGTTTAGAGGAATTAATTATGGGCAGGAGGAGACAGGCATCTGTAGCTGTGGCAGGGTTTGCTGGCATGGCTGGCAGTGCTGATGCCTCAGTGATGCTCACCAAACCGTGGCCAGCAGATGCCTGAGGCCACCTGCCCTGCACCCTGCCTGCTGGCTCCTGTTCGAGCCTGTGGGTGCCACCTCCTGCCCGTGCCCCGGCTCCCCAGCTGGCTGGGGACCGCTGCTCAGCGGCAGAGCAATGCAGCACAGCCTGGAGGGCTGGCACCCCAAGATTTCACTTTATAGAATTGTGTGCCTCTGAGCTGGCATTGAGATGCTTGTCCAAAAGGCCACAGCTGGAGAAGCTGGAAACACAATAGGAGATAGAGAAATGGAAGATGAGGATGAGGATGAGGATGAGGATGAGGATGAGGATGAGGATGAGGAGGAGAGAGTGTTCCTGGGAAAGCTGACCCAGTGGACAAGCTGACCCTCAGGAGGGGGCTCACAGCTGACCATCCTGAATGGAGGAAGGGACTTGTCTCTGTCCGGTCAGCCAGGACCGCCTGATCTAGCATCCCAGCACCTGGGCTCTCTGGGCTGATTTCTTCTTGTCAGCTCACGACTGTCCTCATGGCGACACAGCTGTGTATTTGCAGGAACTGCATTTCATCTGACCTGAGCTTGGGCTGAGCTCCTGGTTCAGCCAGTGACCAGCTCCTGGGACCTCCCCACCATTTGGTATTTCGGAGGTGCCATGCCAGGTTCTGTTCTACTTCCTGGCTGGCTTAGCCGCCTCCCTGCCCAGATGACAGACCTGTGCCAATAGCTTGTTTAGATGCTCCACTCTCCCAAGTGAGAGAGGGAGCAAGCTTTCCTTCACTCCCTTTAATTTCAACCCTGGCCAGGTGGAAAGAGATAAAGAGCAAAATTCCAATATTTCCTTCCTCCCCTGCCCTTAGTGCTAACATAAATAGAAAAATAAATTCTTGATAAGTAAGCAGAGCTCCAAACTGGCTATGGCAAGTCATTATAGTATGTAGATTTGTTTTCTTTATACACAAAACCAGAATCAAAATCCCATATAAGCTTCTTTTGGCAGTATCTGAAATTGCGTGCCTGATCTTTTTATGCAGCAATCCCTCACTGAAAATGCTCCTGCAATTTAAATGCTGTGTGAAGCATTTACTGTTCATACTCTATGCAAAGGCCTAAGGGAGGAAAGAGGAATTTATCTTATTGCAGTCATTAATGTGACTGTCTTCAGCTAAGCAGAATAGTACAGTGTTCCTGGTTGTATGGGGGTCTCAAACTGTATTTTTTTATGGTCACATATAAACTGGCCTATAATAGTGTATCAATAAACCTCAATTACACTCAGGAAAATACTAAAAGCAAGGCTCAAGTGAAGCTCAATAAAGTCTACAGGCATATTAGAGCTGTATGGAATAGTGACATCCATCTGGTATTTTTCAGTGAATTCTAGTCAATTACTACATTTCATCGTATGTAATCCTCTTTTATCTTCTGTTCCTGCTGCTACAGTAATTCTCACTCTGCTACATCTGTGGCTTTACTGTGAATTTTTATCACCTATGAGTAAGTGGATCTTTTTTTTTTTTTTTTCCCCCCACTAGCAACTCCACTGTACCTGCTTGGGAAAAAGCCCAGAACAACCCAAGAAAAAAAAAAAAAAGATTTAGTTGCAAGAGAAGTGAAAGACAGAACTAAAGACTGCAAGGTAAGGATGTAAAATAAATCTGTTCAGATATGGGCAGATAATCATAAGTGTTGCAAAGGTAACTTTCCAATTGGAACACGAATTGTTGAAAACATGGTGTAGGCTGAAGTGTCTGGAGTGACATGTATTTTTAACAACCTCCTATGGTTTCATCATATTAGTGACAATCCATTAAAAAGAGCATTCTAAAATAAGTCATAATTTTATTTCTCTTGGAGAAAGAAGCTTTGGCTGTCATGTCCTTATGATGAACATTAAATCCAGAGATATATTCTCTCTGTATGTTGAAAAATACAAGGTTAAAACCTGCAGCAGCAGAGTTCGTCTCACAGTACCAGTACTCCATGTTAGTCTAATTACATGCTAAAGCCTACAAAGGCTCCCACTGATTTGTGTGAGGATGGAGAGGGTGCAAGGAAAAGCCTGCCCATTTCGCAGCCCCGTGCAAAGGGTGGGCATCAGATAAACCTTTACACTGGGAGAAGCAGAGGGACTGTTCTCCTGGGGCTTCAGGCAGAGAAACCTGGCTTGGCGTAAGTGATTACGTTCTCTATGGGAACACTGACTGATGCATGGAGCCATCTTCACAGTTGCCACAAATGCAGGGGACACTTCTAGATGGGTAATGAGCTGAAAGAGCCAAAATGAGAATAGAGCCACAGAGAAAAAGCTTAGAAAGAGTAGTGAGGAATGCATGGGATGGACCTGCACCCTGGCTGTTCTGCACTCTTGCAAGCACCGATTTTCACGATGTTTTCAGGTGATCAACACCCCAAGTACAAATTCCCAAGGGGCACGGAGCAGAATTGCTTGGACATTTTTTTGTTGGGAGTGATTTTGCTGAATATGAGATAAAAAAGAAACTGGGGCTCAGCCTGTTCAGCCAAGGGAAACCGAGACCGATTGCTGCCTCAAAGTACTTCAGGGAAAAAGGACCCTGGGAGGCAGAAGACAAGGCAGAGAGCAGAACTAAGTAACACAAACAGGCTAGCACTATGCATCATCTGCAAATTAATAGGTTTCTAAGCAGAGGAAGAACGAAGCTCTGGAGCTGCTTCCCAGTAGGCAGAGGGGCTGCAAGAGGCCCGAGTAGATTCAAGATAGAACGCGATCAGCTGAAGAAAGGGATAAAGTGACGTGATTGAAGGAGGCAGCAGGAAAACAGGATTTGATGGTGTGGGAGGTTTCTTCCAGGTCTGTACTCCTATGAAAAAAAATTTTTTTTTGCTTTAAAACCAAACAAAACCAAGTGAACTATTTGACCTTGTCTACTTTCTCCAGTTTGAATGAAAATATCATGAATAATATCAGTGAGAAATACAAATGGGAACTGGTTCAAAATGCACGTATTACCCTTATTTTTTACAACCCTTCCCAGTTCCAGAGAGGTGGATTCAGGGACAGGGAAGCCTCCTCTCCCCTCCCCATGCCAGACAAACCTGGCAAAGGGATGCCGCTGCCCCAAGGACAGTGGTGCAGCAGTACCTTTGGTGTATTCAGAGCCATTAAAGCTCTAAAAAGCAACTTCTGCACCCCTAGAAATCCCTCTGAAGAGGCAAACCTATGCCTGTGTTGTGATTTGTTTGGAGCTGGAACAAAATGTCATGGATCAGATGCTAGAACCAGGAGCTGGTGGGCAAGGATGGAGTAGCTCTCCAGACTGACTCGCTGCCTGGATGCATGTGTTCAAATGTCACCCAGTTCCCACAGTAAGCAAATACGCAGTTGCCACGAGAGAACTGTTAGACACTTTAAGTCCTGGTTATAAAACTTGTTATGTATTATTCACTCAGCCCTGACAGCTTGCTCTGGGCTGTGCACACAAAGCAGCGCGCTCCCTGCCTGCAAGAGCTTTTGATCTCAGGGATTAAAAATCAGGCACAATCCGAAGGTTTAGGAGACAGAGTCTGAATCTGGATTACTGGCTGGGTGCACCCAGCATCTTTGCCCACTGTATTTCCTTTCCAATGCACAGCTGTTTGTTCCCTTTCTGTGGAAACTGAGATACATCAAGGGCTCTTGAACTTTCTGGAATTGGGATACTGCTGGGACATGTACGTAAGAACCAGAGAACGGTCTGGCCTCTTAATCTACACATAGTTTTAAGAAGCTTTATATCCAGTGAAGGCATAAATTCCTGGAAGAACTGAATCAGTAATTCAGCACTTGCATATAACTTTTTAAACACATATTCCAGAGCTCCTGTGTATTTTTTTCTCAGCAGGTCTATTTACCCGAGAAGAGAATTACAGTGATGCACACTTAAACTACCTGGCTCAAAAATTGCTCAGTACCTTCATGATGTGGTATTATGCCATTTGAGCATATCCAAGTTCAGTGTCTCCAAATGGCATCAAAAGCAGTTGGCACAGAGAGCAGGGAGTGCCTAGAGTTAGCTGACAGCAAGTGCAGCAAGAGCAGGGATATCTGAATCCTATCATTCTTTCAAAATCTTAGCTGCTAGTATTTTTTTCTTGTATGGCACCTTGTTCAGTACAAAAGCATTTGACCAGTGCTTGACCTGGACTAAGGCTGAAGGTATTCCTCAACCAGGGGAATGTCAGACCTACACCACCCAGCTGGCAAAACAAAGGCTGTGGTAGATGTTCTCTCCAAACTTGGTGCTCTGATTTCACAGTTCTTGCTTTATTATTTTAGGCCCTCATTCTTCCTTAGACCATGTTAGAGGCCACAAAACAAGAAAATTGAGCTACCTTTTAAAAAGATAACTTGTCTTCAGAGAAAATTCCTGTTCTCCTGTCCTTTGCACACTTGATGTCCATACATCATATTTTGCTTTCCTTCTAGGAAGTGGAGCTGGATGTGGTTCTAGCTGAAGAGGACCCTTCCCATTTTATTGAACAGGTGAATAAAGCAGGAACGACAAGCAAATGCCTCGAGATCTCCACCAAAATCAAAGCTTTGGAGACATAATGGTGAAAAGTGTAGGGTGACCTGAGACAGGCTGTGAGTGAAAGCATGTGGTGGGGATCAAAGGCATCTAAGTTACAGAGTCCAAGCTTCTTTCTACCTCCCTTTTTCAGTCTTAGACACGCTGCAGCAGCCAGACTATGCTGACTGTAGTTTTGACTTTGCAAAACCTTTTGACACAGCTTTTGCAAAACCAAGCCAGAATTATATGAACTGGGTTTGAATTTTCCAAGATAGTGACGTCTGGGTCAGGAAGGTAGAGGAGTGCTTGGGAAGCACTAGTTCAACTAGTAGTTGATCTCCATGCTAAACCTCACAAGTGTGAGTAAATTTTCTAATGTTCTTGACTGATTTTCAGATTATTCAGACGTCCAGGCACCATGTTTTCCTCAGTTTTGCATTTAATAAAACTTGTATACATCTGTTAGAGGTCTCAATTCAGTCAAACTTGAACATATGGTTAAACAAAGTCGAGATTGTTCACAGTCAAGCGTGTGGCTGGGAGCTTTGCTGAGTCAGGGCTATAATGGCGTGCAAGGCAAGGTGGCACGTAGATTGGTACTTGGATGTTAGAGACAGAAATAATTGCCTCGTTCTTTCTGAGTTTTTAATTTTTTTCTTTTAGTGCATCTCTTATTGGTAATGAATAAAACTATACTATAAACATAAAGTAAAAAAAAAAAAAAAAAGACAGGGAGATATCAAATCCTGACAGGTTATACCAAGAGAGGAATAAAACCAGGGCAATTTTGTCTGAACCTCTACTGAACTGCCTTTTGGTCTTAGTTTCCTCTGAATGTTAGCTTTCCATATCACACCCTCCAGAGTGTGACAATTAAAAAGCTGATGCCTTATAATATATGTAATAAGAGATTTTTTTTTTTAAAGTTTACACAATGTGTGCATACTGAATCAGTGCAGCATGGCTGACTTGACATGAACCAACAGCCATTTGGCTGTTGTTTTCATAACTCATACTGGACATGAAGACACAAATATTTATTCTCAAAGACATACAGGGCTGTGAAGAAAGTGTATGAAAAAAAGCAAGAGAAGCAAAGAATAAACGACCAGTCAGTTTTGAAGTGAGCATATTGGGAAAAAAAATGTTAGCTCAGCTAAAATAAAGAAAACAGGAGTGGGAGAAAGTGATAGCGGAGTATGAAGTTGAGACTGGGATCCTTCAGATATCCCTGTAGCAGCATTTCTGTCAGAGGAGTGACCGCTACAAGACAGCAAAGTAAAGTCTTTGAAGTATGGACATGAAACCATGATGAGAGGGAGTACTCACCCTCTGTACAGGTGTACTAAGGCTGTCCAAGGTGCGATAATCCTCTGTGAGAAGGGTGTGGGGTGCAGCCTGAAGTGACGTCTGGGAAGGGAGGGTCGGTGCCTCTCTGCACCCCTTCCCATTGCAGAGGCACCTGGGGAGGGTCAGGTTTGGTGACTGTGCTTGGCCAGTCTGAAGGACCCTGCCGCCCACCGCTTTGTGTGCCTGGTTCAAACACTGATTTCTAAATCTGGAACCACTCCTCAGAAGGGTCATGTGTTCTTGATGGACGGAGAAGAAGGGGGTTGTACTCTAGGCAATGGAGACTCTGAAGAGGACCAAGGGTGCAGTGGTAGACCTGTTCATGAATCGGGGCAGTTTTTGGTGGGAATGCCTGACTCTGGACAACACTAACTGCTGTGACTTAAAATGGAAAAGCCCAGTACTCAGACCTGGCTGCAGAGCACCATGGCATTTGGGTTTTGGATGACATAATCATAGAATCGCTCAGGTTAAGAAAGACCTTTAAGACCATCAAGTCCAACTGTTAACCTAACCCTGCCATCCCACCACTAAACCATATCCCTAAGAACCCTGTCTACCCATCTTTTAAATACCTCCAGGGATGGGGATTTGACCACTTCCCTGGGCAGCCTGTTCCAATGCTCGACAACCCTTCCGGTGAAAAAAGTTTTCCTGATGTCCAACCTAAACCTGGCACAACTTGAGGCCATTTCTACTTGTCCTATGGCCTGTTACCTGGGAGAAGAGGCCAACCCCCACCTTGCTACACCCTCCTTTTAGGCAGTTGTAGAGGGCGATAAGGTCTCCCCTCAGACTCCTCTTCTCCAGGCTGAACAACCCCAGTTCCCTCAGCTGCTCCTCATCAGGCTTGTGCTCCAGACCCCTCCTAATGGTGCTGAGCTGCTCTGTACGTTGGGTCTGACAGCGCCGTGCTGCGCCACTGCCATTCCTCTTGGCACCAGGCCATGCACATGGCAGGAGAAGCACAGCATTGGTGCCTTGCTGGGGAGAAAGCTCTGTTCCTCACTGTTCTGGTTCCTGTCACCACTTTTATCTCTGCTCCTCAGCTCTTAGCCCGACTGGGAAGCCTCACCCACTGAGAACACAAGGGAGAAAGCAAGCTGTCATACCCGAGGGGCATTGCAGCAGCAAGTCTTGATTGAAGGATTTTATTTGCTGGGTCTTTTACATATGTGTGTGTGTCAGAGCATGACAGAAAGCAGAAAAAGTAGTCTTAAAATTTTCTATGGAAAAGCAGTTACATTTTAAGTTTTTTTGGCCAGTCTCGTCAGTTAACAAACTGAACATGAGCTCCCACTGGGATGTGCTGGCTGGGAGCTCAGATGAGAGCCAAGGAGGTGTAAACAGCAGAATGTCAGGCCAGAGCAGGAGGTCGTATTGCCCCCTGTACAGCACCAGCAGGATCGTTTGCAGAATACAATGTCCCATGCTAGTGCCAGGCTTGAATGGGGGAAGAAAATAAGAGATGATGAAAACTGGAGAGATTTTAGAATGGACGATTTTAAAAATCTCAATAGATTTTAGAAAGGAAAAACAGTAACTACAAGTATGGAAAATACACTCTGCTGTAAGGGTCTTGTGGAAGCAGCCCCTTTAGCCTGCCAAAAAAAAAAAAAAAAAAAAAAAGAGGAGAAGAACCTGAGCTGAGCTGAGAGCAGCCTTTGAACATCCCTAGAGAGGGTGGGAGTATCTGACACTAGAGAAGTCGTTAACCCCGTGGAAGAAGAAAGAGCCCGTGTATGTGTTCAGACTACTGGCTGAAGCTTGGCATTTTGAGGGGGGTTCGGAGTTTTAAATAGCAAAGGTAATTAATCATTGGAGTGATTTGCCAGGGGATGTATCTTTAATTCAGAACTGAATAGGCTTCAAAAATATATTATTAACTCAGCCGGGAATTAGCCTACTGTTTTGTAGGAATTTAACCCATATAATCACAGCAGCCCCTATAGCCTTAAAATCTATTAAACTATTATTTTTTTAAATTGGCCCACGTTATCTTCCCTCAAAGAGTTTAGTTGCTAACCCAATCACATCAGCCATCTTAGGGGGATTATTCATAATTATGGAGCAGAGTGACATCTCAGGGGAAGAAAGGTAGAGGCAGTGATTTCTTTCCATTGTTTAAATAAGCCTGAGCTCTAGCAGAGGGTAATGCATAAGAAATGGCAGCTGCATTCAGTGAGATCAGTCTAAAAGGAGGCATGGTATAGCAGCAGCTTTAGGGAAACTAAAATTAAATCCAGAGGAGACTCTAGGTTTGTTTCAGAGGAAGGGCAGTGAGAGCACTTATCGCCCTGCCCAAAATGTACATTGCATGTTCTGACTCTTAAAAAAAAGAAAGCAACAATACAAACCAAGTCAAGTTGAAACAAAACAAAAGCAATTTCTTCAAGCTTTATGTACAACAGATGCTATGGAAAAAGATGAGAGGTATCACGCGACGGTCATGGCAAAAATGACATACTTAATAGATATGAACTCATAAGCAAAGTTGTTTAGGTCATAGAAAATACAGTACAAAATAATTTGAGCTATTTCTGAAGTGGATGTAAGAAATGAAACATATCTCAGCCTATGAACTCTGCATTTGCAGTTAGAGAGTAGGGACTAGCATAATATGAATATGTAAATAATTAAGATGCTGCAGACACTTGTGGAAGCAGGGGAAAAAGCTGAAAGGTGTCTTTAGATGTGAGTCTGAATTTGACTGACTTTTTAACAACATACAAAACCCCTACCATTTTCATGACATGCTTAACATTTTATGTCTGGTGTTGGGTTTTACACTGAGATTAATATTAATATGTATATGAGGTGGAGGAATGAGACAAACTACGTGAAGATCATATCTACTTGGCATTTACTTGTGCTGTGATTACTCAGTCCAGCTTCCTGCACTCAAACCCTTGCTTATCATTCCCCAACAAGTTTGTGTTTTCTCTTTGATCCATACAAATCTTTTAGGAAAAAACAAACCAACCCAACCCTTCCTCCCTGACCCCAGCCAAGGCAAGGGTCTTGGTGATTCAACCCATTCCTTCTGCAAAGTAATACACAGCCTTTGCAATGGATTTGCGAAGCAATACTGATTTATCTAGTAGGTCACGTAGCTTATTGATGCTGTGAGTTGCACTCACACAGTTAGTCATTTTGGTATCAGTGAGATTCCTTGAATGTATAATATCTACTCAGTGGGACTGAGGCTTCCAGAATGGGACTTGGAGAATATAAATGGCTTGTGCCCTAAAGCAATAGCTGCAATGCCCTGGTGTGGATTTGCAAAGTGTGACAGAGACTCCAAATGAGGGACACAAAAAAATTAATTATGCAGACAACTGAAATTGCTGAGGATTCCTTCCTTTAGGGGACATCATTCTTTCTGCTACCATGGGCTCATGATTATTTATTTTAGCTCATAATTTTCCATCACAAAAGTGTGGAGACACAAATCTGTGCCAAAGGGTGGTGACTTCTGAATTAGAATTGGAAGCATCCTCGGAAGGTGGGGGGATATGTGCTTAAAATGTGATTCGAGGGACAAAGATAGAAGAGGCTGCTTTGGGGATCAAGTCTAGTCCCCTAGGGGGTGGGCAATGCTGAACAGACTCTGGATATGTTTAAACAGGAGTGCAAGCATAAGCGGCGCCATGTCCTGCTTCCCCAGTCACTCACACTGGGAAAGCTGTGTGTGACCCTTTATTTTCCAAAGGCCAGCTTCCCTCCATGTAGAAACCAAGCACAGGGACAGGAGAGATGGTGTTTGCTCAGGTTTTTGCTTGCAACCCGCAGCGTGGAGCATGCCCAGCGTGCATAACTTGAGCAGGGCATTGAAATGCGCTCCCCCCCATCCCAGGA
Source organism: Egretta garzetta (assembly GCF_000687185.1). Lineage (NCBI taxonomy): Eukaryota > Metazoa > Chordata > Aves > Pelecaniformes > Ardeidae > Egretta > Egretta garzetta. The sequence goes on along the minus strand of NW_009258303.1, from coordinate 238,198 downwards.
GGAAGATGCAGCAGCTGGCTCCTTGCCATGGGTGCATGAGGCCAGAACAGCCTACAGAGCGCTACATGCCCAAAGCCTTCCCATTTCCATATCAAAGATGCACATCGGCCAAAGGAAGAGGCACCTCACATGAACATTACTTTACACATATATAAAAACATAATTTGCTCATGCAGTGTTTAAACCGAGAAACCAAAGGATGCTATCAAAAAAGGTTTAATATTTCAAGAACAAGGGAGGCAAGAGCACACAGGAGGAGTAAGGCTATTTATGGATGCAGTGGTAGCGTGAGCGTTATATAATTCTCTGAATCGGAATACGAAATTGCACTAATTCTTTGATTTCCGTTCCACTTTGTCTGAAACAGAAAAGGCTTGCTTGTGGTTTGTTCATGCTGTGAACTGATGTAGAAGCTTTTTGCAGATAGTTTTGGCCTGCCTGAATATATTAACATGTTTATTCATGTAAAACTGAGGCCATTTTGAGAGAATTGGCAATACTCTGTCTTCTGAGTTCAGAAAGATCAGTCTGGCTTAGCAAGAGTTGCTTTCCCTGACTCCTCTGAAAGAGGCAAAGCCTTTCTGTCTCATTCATAGAAGTGGAAAATCAAAATGATTCTCGTCCTGGGATTTGGACCCTTCACCCTTTGCTGGGTAAAAAAAGAAGAAAACTAGGTGATGTTGCTTTTCATGGGTGCTTTAAAGCCTGAAGCAGGAGCTGAGAGGGAAGTGCTGGAGAGCAGGCACACGTGCTTCAGGTCTCAGCTTTGTGCTCGACATCCAGATGCCTGGATCAGCCCTAGACACCTGCTCTTACAGAACATGGCTTGGCTATAAGTATTCCCATGAGAAACAGAGGTAGGGCTGATGTGGCATCTTTGATCTTCTCTAGGTGAGATAAAGAGGACAGCTTGAGCCTGTGCCTGGGCGTGGACCCACCGGAGACACGCTTTGCTGATGCGTGTGCCAGGAAGACTGAAAGGGGACCATCAACACATACAAATATCTCAAGGGTGGATGTCATGAGGATGGAGCCTTCTCAGTGGTGCCCAGCGACAGGACAAGGGGCAATGGGCACAAACTGAAGCATAAGAGGTTTCAGTTGAATATGAGGAAGAAATTCTTCACTTTGAGGGTGACAGAGCACTGGAACAGGCTGCCCAGGGGGGTTGTGGAGTCTCCTTCTCTGGAGATATTCAAAGCCCACCTGGACAATGTCCTGTGCAACCTGCTCTAGGTGAACCTGATTTAGCAGGGGGGTAGGACTGGGTGATCTCCCGAGGTCCCTTCCAAGCCCTGCCATTCTGTGATTCTGTGGTAATACATGTGCATGGTGCCCAGGCCTGCGCAAGCAAAACTCACAGAGTCAAACGCTTGAGATTTCACTGACTGAGAAAAAGCAGATACATAAAGGAGTTTTCTGAATACAAGTTAAAGAAATATTAGTCTTTACAAAGAATTATTCCAGGATTGACAAGTCTCTGTTGGACTCTCTCGCCATGGATTTGGAGAGCTAGACTGGAGGGGAGCGAGACTTTCCACAGCCAATGTAGCAGTGCAAACTATTATTTGTTATTATTCACAGTGTTATTGCATTGGTACCTAAGGATGTGTTACAAAAGATTGTCCCTATCCCCAGGTGATGCCACGAGATGGAGTAATCACAGCGGGCGAGAGGAGACACAGGCAGTGAGGGCACAAGGCTGCCCAGCAGGTCGGTGGCAGAGGGGCGCAGATCTCCGGTGTCTGACCCACATTGTGCATTCTCCCCAACCCTTGGCCTCGCATCACCGAGAAGCTTTCCACCCTTAGTGTTAGGTCTTAAAATAAACAATACGATAGCATCCCATATGTGGTCCCTGAATTAGTGCAGAATGGAAACCGTTTTTACAATCTCTTACATTGTTTCCCTGCTGCTGCTGTCACTTTTCAGCAAGATACCCCAGACAGCAGTCTGGCTCAGCAATGACAATTTCAATTAAAAACATTTGTTTTCACATCCTCTTAACAGTTTCCACATGGTGAAAAGTGCCTCCTCTCCCCATGTGAATTTTGGGCATAGGACAGTGAGTAAAGCATGTATGCTTCTCTCTGTATGGAAAAACTTAATTCCATCGTGGCTTCATTTGGCGTCGTGCTGCAGCAGAGCCAGGACACTGCACTGCTGTGTATCTCACAGTACTAATGGGGTTTTATTAGAGAAGACTAGCCTTTTCCCAACCTAGAAACAAAAGCAGCTAACATACAAATGTAAAAGGAACTTGCATGGAAAGGAAAAAAGTTTCTTTGCTATGATATCTAGCCTCTAAATACGCTGTTACTAGCTTGCAAATCATATTTCTGCAACATCTGAAGTTAAGTACGCTTTATGCTGGTGTATGCAGATTTAACTAAGTTGAGGTGTTCCATCATTTAATGTCCTGACATTGCAAAGTAAACACTTTTATCCAGCTTTCAAGAGAGCTATTCAATGAGCTAGGGTTAAGGAAATGTTTGTGATGTGGGTCAAAGAGTTTTTGGGAAAAGGTTGTTTTCTGTCTACTAGCAAGATAATCCTTCTTCCTCCAAAAAGCCTGTTTCTCCCTCAATACCAGAGTCCACATTGTTTCACAAAAGTCACAGCAATCAGCCACTACTCAAGGGGTCAGGACCTGCCCTGCATTTGAAAATGGTACGCAGGCACGTTCATGTTTGATATGAGAGGCAGGCGTGAATAAACTCCATCCTGGCATTTTTGACCTTGGAGGAAACAATACTCACTGGCGGTGATTAAAACCTATCCTAGGGTGAGACAGCAACCTGGTCCCCCCACTTTGCAGGATTGCTTGGCACTTTTTATGTACCTCAGCTCTCTAAATACCTCCCTGCTTAATCTGAAAGCCCCTCTGGTGCTTATTATTAATTGCCTGTGAACAGTCACCCTGAAATGACCATTTTGGGGGAGAAGGGTACCTAATTTTTTCCTAAAGCTATGTAACTTCTAGTTTTTGTACAGGCATTTGTTTAAATTCCTGGAAAACCTACAAAAAGCTGGATACCTTCAGGTCTAGCTTGACCTGTGTCAGAACATCTCTCACCTCATGCACAAGGGTCTAGCAGATGGTGCATCATCCAGAGTTAGAGAAACTCAAAAAGAAGCATCAAAAGGCCCAAGGCATGCTCAGCTGAGGGCCTGCCCGTTTCCAGCCACCACTGGGGCAGAGAGAGAAGGGTGGGTGAGGAGGTGGCTTGCTACTGACATTGTCCTGGTTCCTTGTCTAGCTCTACGTCTTCTGCATCCCTGGCTGTAAAATGGCCAAGCATTGCTCAGATCATCCCTGGGGCAGTGCTGGTAGGTGCTTGTTCTCAGGCGGGGCACAGGTGGACACAGCTGTGACTTGATAGGGAAGCTCAATATTCTTGTTGGTTCCCTGTACTCTCAATGGACACATTAAGTATTTACCAGAAATGGATTTCAAGGGCTTTATTTCCTTACACGAGAAATGCATGAGAGGTGCTTTCCAAGTGTTTTGACAGCTATGTTGGGTAGAAAGAGCAACCCCTCTCCATGAGCACCAGGAGCCTCAGCTACTTCGGAGGCATAACTTCCTCCTAGAAGCTATGCTAAAGCACATGGAGGCCAGGGAGGTAATTCAAGATAGCCAGCATGGCTTCACCAAGGGCAAGTCCTGCCTGACGAACCTAGTGGCTTTCTATGACAGTGTGACAACAACAATGGGCAAAGGAAAACCAATGGATGTCATCTATCTGGACTTCTGCAAAGCCTTTGACACGGTCCCCCACAACATCCTTCTCTCTAAATTGGAGAGCTATGGATTTGATGGGTGGACTGTTCGGTGGATAAGGAACTGGCTGGATGGTCGCGTCCAGAGGGTAGTGGTCAATGGCTCAATGTCCGGATGGAGACCGGTGACGAGTGGTGTCCCTCAGGGGTCCGTACTGGGACCGGTGCTGTTTAATGTTTTCATCAATGACTTAGACAGTGAGATTGAGTGCACCCTCAGCAAGTTTGCGGATGACACCAAACTGAGTGGTGCGGTTGACACACCAGAAGGACGGGATGTCATCCAGAGAGACCTGGACAGGCTGGAGAG
>NW_009258303.1:136976-233735 GCF_000687185.1 Egretta garzetta | reverse complement strand
GCCTATAGGAAAGATGGGGAAAATCTTTTTAGTAGGGCCAGCTGTGACAGGACAAGGGGTAATGGCTTTAACCTAAACCAGGGTAGGTTTAGACTAGATATAAGGAAGAAATTCTTTACAATGAGGGTGGTAAAACACTGGAACGGGTTGCCCAGAGAGGTGGTGGAGGCCCCATCCCTGGAAACATTCAAGGCCAGGTTGGACGGGGCTCTGAGCAACCTGTTCTAGTTAGCGGTGTCCCTGCTCACTGCAGGGGGGTTGGACTAGATGACCTCTAGGGGTCCCTTCCAACCCAAAGCTTTCTATGATTCTATGTTTCTAAGTCAGGCACCAAAAATAAGCAGACTGTGGAAACTCATGTTCTTTTTCTCTATTGCATCAACAAGGAGTGCAGGCGTTATGTTGCCTGTCTGTGTGAGTGCAGCAACTGTTGTTGCATGACTGACATCAGGGACTTCCCGAGGAATATGCAGGGATCATATTGTTCCATAAGGATCCACTTTTTTTGTGTTCAGGGGAAAATAGCCTACGTATGGAGAAAGTGATGGAGAGTGGTGGTGAATTGACTCTAATTTAAACTAGGCACTTATTTTCAGATTTTACAGTCGTATTAGCAGACTACCATCCTGTTTCAGGAGGACACTGTGCTCTGAGCAAAGAGAGTAGAGTTGGTGGCTTGGAAAGGGCAAAAACAGGGGGGGGGAATGGGATGAGCAAGTAGGATGCAGAAGCTGGCAGAAGCTGGCTATACTTCAGGGAAGGCGGAAGAGAAGACCTTAATGGCAGAAAGTGGTAGATGTGAAAAACAGATGAAGAGATTTCCTCAAAAGAGAACTCTAGACAATCCCAAAAGTCAATTCAGCAAGATGAGGAGGCAAGACAGATACTTCATTATATGAAATTTAAAACAATAATAAAAATTTTATAAAAATCACTTACCCTACAAATTGTTTTACAAACTCCAGCAAATGCGGTGGGGTTAGTTAATCTCCAGGGCCCTACCATCCTGAGAAAATGCTGATGAACCCTGAGTAAGTTTAGATTTTACGGCGTATGCAAAAGTGAAGGATATTTTCCCAAACAGGAAAGCTAAATCAAATAAATAGTAAATTTATTTTTGAACTGTTTTTGAAGTCCAGTAAATAGTTCTGGAGTTTTCATGCCCAAATATAGTACATGAACACACGTATCCCTTAGACTTGTCTTGTTACTTACCATGTGGATGTTTCTTAGTCACATTATTTCTCCCTTTCTTCCACTGCAAAGAGCACGAACTTAAAGTAATATGTGTATTGCAGCACTCGCCATTTTATAGAACTCACCCTAAATGGGAGGCTCCCAGAAGCACGAATAGATATAAGCATCTGTTTCACCAGCTAAATAATATCTTCTGCATTCATTAGCATTGAAATTAGGATATGGTAAAACTGAGACTATATGTAGGACTGAAATTTTACTGTATGTGGACAATGTAAGGCACAGCTGTGAAAGACTTGATGCAAATCTGCTGATTTGACTTTTCATTGACTTCAGTGGCCCCTTTTGAAAGTCCACCAATCAATAATTGAATAGATTAAAACAAGAGGTTTCTAGAAGCAAATACTAGAGAAGACTGTTCCAGTGTATCGATGTTATAGCAATTTAATCCTGGCATGAGAACAAATATATCTACCAACTGTCTGATTAAGTAAATTGGTTTTCTAGAATTGTTGCTAATTTAACAAGGCTGGGATCACACTAAAATCACCTTATCTGTCAAACAATAAAGTGTGGACTAAGCCATCTGTCTCTCTTCATAGTTTCTGGAGAGAGAGATGGACACTTCCAGAACTGTATTAAACTCAGGTAAGATAGATACTGAAAATACCTGAGGTAAGTGAGAAGGTCTGGCCTTTGACGGTGCCTGCTCCTCCACTGATCAGATGGTTATCCTAGTCTGGATACCAAATCACTAGGCAGTTAAAATTAAATAATGATCTTCACCACTAGTGTCATTGCTATTATGCAGAGTCCAAGAGGAGGAGAGATGCACCTCACCCATGGCTGGGAGACCCTAGCTCCTGCTTATAAGGACAGCAGAGAAAAATAATGATGAACTTAAACGAATCAACAATTTTGAATGTCCAACAGGCATCAAAACTACTTGTCTCCATTGGCCACCTAAGGAACTCCTTGGTAACCCTGGATGCTTTTCTATCCAAATTGCTCATTGGCCTTTTGAGCTTAGATATCGGTGCCAGTTGTCAGGATGATTAGTTTGGGCATCTATAACAAGCAGGAGGAATATGGTCCTTAAGTATTCATACAACAATAGTTTGCAGATGCCAAATGATTGTTTTGGTGAGATACAACTCTCCTGGTCATCATAGCAGTACTCTGTGTTTGTACAAAGAAATCTGGATTGAGGAAGGACCTAGAAAGGAGATGTTACTCTGTACAAGGTTAGAGATCTCCGTTTTCCTGGTAAATGAGGATTGCCCATAGCCGAAGTTGGTAATTCATAACATTTTCATAAATTTGAATTCTCTCTTAGGGACCTGAGGTTTTGTGGTAGAGAAGACAATTCTCTGGAGCGTGGTGGTGGTAAGAAATGACACTGTTTCAGGCTGCTCATACCTGCTTCCTTATTATGTTAACCAAGAGTGTGCTGATCCACATGTCCCCTGGAGCATGTCCATCTTCAACAGAATGATTAATTAATTTCCAGCATCACCTGCTGTGCTTGGTAATGTTTGTCTTGCTGTGGCCGCACAAGTTAGAAAGTGGCTGGCTTGTCTGGCAAGATCCGAAGGGAATTTTAATAGTGAGCAAAGTCAGCGTTAGCTGTTTCTGCATTGACAGAGAAATGTGGAAACCAACGCTTGAGCTGTTCTCAGCAAAGGCACTAGCAAAGGCAGGAAAAGGGAGCAACTGTGAATGCACTCTAGGTCCATAAGAAACTTGTCTTACCCTCAATAGTGTGCCATAGAACTAACGATTTCCCCTTAGGTTTCAAGAGTGATTCGGGCTGGAAAAGCCAGAAAATAAGACACTTTGTAATCTTTTATGAGGATTGCCTCCTTACCACTCTCTGGTACGTAATGGTATTTGCTGCTGGTTTTCCCTTTGTAGTTTGATTTGTGGGGGTTTTAAAATGTCAAAACACAGTTTACCCACTTTTTATATACTCAAAAATCCAAATAAATAATAAAATAAAAATTGGGCCATTTATTCAGTCACTTTTCAGCGTATAACCTCATTTTAAAAATACAGGCTTAGCTGCAGGGTAAGCAATCTTTCATCATTATGTTTCCAATCTGTCAATCTGGTCTGAGCTTAAAGGACTCACGTTCTGTTTTTTCCATAGAAACAAAACACTTATTCGACAGTAAGTATAGCTTAAGCTGCCTTACAGACAATATGCATCCCTACTTCTCCATTGTCATTACCTTTGAAAATTCACCAGTTGTCAGCTGAATGGACCTTGATACCAGGCACTTTGAAGGTCATTGAATGGCTCCGTACAGAGGATTTGCCAGCACAAACATTGACAGACTCTGGAGAAAATATGTGTCAGGGATGAATATCATTGCACCTTTGTGATCATGAAAATCATCCCACATTTATGTTTATGTAAAAACCAAAGATTATATATCCTTAATTATGACTTATGCCTTGTCTCTTCTTTACAAGGTCCCTTTTCAATGCTAAAGTCGATCAATACATTTAAACTTTCTCACTTTACCTTCAAGGCTAAGACAGCTCTGGCCTGTTCTACTTCTTGGACTTCATCACATTATTCTCAAAGCCTTTTCTTTATTTCACCAGTGCTAGCTACATGGATCCTCTATTTGTTCTCTTTTTGCTATCACAGTTTGCCACGACAAACCTCTTAAGAGGAAAACCTCTCCGGCTCCAGTTCCCTGAACACTGTGGAAGTAAAATCAGCGATAATTATACAGGTTGCAAGGTCTTCAGTTATCATTATTAGAAATGCATTATAGACAATCTCTAGCAGGTAGAGCTCTATGAGGTAGCAGACTCTACTAAGTTGCTTGTTGACCAAAACCAAATCTCGTTTCTTAAATCGTACCAGTTGAACCAAACTAAAACCCTGCAAATATTCAAGCTGCCTACTTCCATTTGTTCCACTGTTTTAGTCTTTTTTTTTTTGTTGTTGTTTTGTTCAGGTAACAGAAGGAAAAAAAAAATCCAACTTCTTTTGAAGATTAAAACTGCATGCAGTAGATGTTTCAGTAGAAAGGCCCAAAGTAAGTATTTTCCCTGGTAGATGTAACTGGGAAGCCTGGCAACTGGAGATATATATCCTAGTGATAGTCCTAAAGGTAAAGAAATGTTAGAATTTGTTTATTTTCTGAGTTTAGTATATGCAATCCATCTGTTATTTCTGGGTGGTCAAGAAGTTTATACTCGAAAGATTATCCTATAACCCCCAAACAAATCCAAACCAGAAATATTTAAACAACTATGAAGATTTTATAGTAAGAGCCACTGGAAACACCCTGTTTTTAAAAGTCTCCCAATGAAGGAGACAGATGAAAAAGTTTTGAAAATTCCTTCAGAAAGAGTTTAAGCAGAGACAATGGGAAATTGTCTGCTATCTAATGTCCTCAAGGTAACTTTTGTAAATGCTGAGTTAAAAATGTTGATTGCATGAGTTTACAATTTTATCTCAAACATATTTTCCTAAAATAACGAGGAGCGCTGGACATGCACATATGAAATTAGCTGATGTTTCAGTATATTTTTTCCAGCAAAGTGATCTTTCCTAATGGATGAGATTTCCCATTCCATACTTGCTACTGAAGCCTACTAGGGAACATAATCCTACTGTCCTTACTTGTGCCAAGTAGTACCTGGTAGCACCCAGTAGATCTAAGTGGGAAATAGCAGAAGTTGGCTTAGAAACAGAAATGCATTTGAGCATCTAAGAGCATATTTGCACAGCTCACTGTGGTGTGGTGAACAAATCCTTCATCTGGCTTCAACTGAGCTAACTCCATACCCCAGCACTGCGGTGGTGGCTCGTCAGATGGCCAAGAGGCATGGTGCTAGCTGGGACCAGCTGTCTGTCCTTCCTGGGACCTAAGTGATACAGATGCTGGGCTGTCACATGGGTGTGATAGTTTGCCCAGAGCTCGATTGAAGATCTCCCTATTCCAACCCACAGCCGAGACATGCCCTTGCCTTTCACAGTAGGAAAGCACTATTAATGATCACAGTCCTGCTACAAAATTTCTGCTATGTCCTCAGCAAGCCTCTGAAAGCAGGACCAAGCTTATTGAGACCTAGATACCTAAAAATGAGTATGAAAGTAAAAAAAAAAAAATGTGGCTAGAAGTCTCTAGACATATTTGCTGGCTTGATTTTCAGAAAATTAGAATGTATTCAAACTTTGCTGATTTCAGGGGAAGCAACAGTTGAGAACACACTCTGGAAACAGGACTTCACGTAGCTGGGATTAAGTGTGACTGAAGTATGTTTTTGTGTCTATCATTCTTTTAAAGAAAAGCTATGAGTAAGAGAAGTATAAACAATAAATCCACAACTTAAGATCTGCTGGATCTGTAAATAGGAAAGCTAACTCATAAGGAACTAGCAGAGACTTCCATAAATACCAATCCATGACACATGTTTACATTTGGGCAACTAAGCTTAAAGGATATAATTTTAAATATCACTGGGGCTGTTGATAAAAAACATGAAACAAACTGACACGTGGAATTTAACTCATCCACCAGGAAAAGTCAGATGTCTGCTAAGGGCTCATCATTTACTCATGCTGTAGCCAGCAAAGACAGAGAACTCCATGTCCCATGTGTCTTGGGTACCTACCTAACATAGGATAAGCTTCTGTCTGAAAATGCCTTTATTTCTTCTCTGACTATAAGGAAGACTTAAATAATTTGGTAATATTTGATGCCTACTTTTTACCAGTTATAGAGAGAAAAAACAAAACAGAAAAATAAAAATAAAAAACCCTTGGAAAATGTGTAAACACATAGAAAATAAAAAGTCCAGAAACACAAGACAGTTAGACAAAATAAACCCTATGTAAAGGACCTTTGTAGAAATATAGTTCTTAATTATACTTAAATTTAAGAATGAAACTGAGAAGCACTAACTGAATTACTAAAAAAGAACTATTTTTAGAGAATCCATTTGGCAAACAAGAACCTTACATTTAAGCAATCCACTGGCTTCTCCTTTTATGACCTTATTTTTGCATAAAGAAATAGCCAACAAGTTTTAACTATGGTTTTGGTTTATGGTTTTGAGTTTGAATTTATTTTTTTTTGTAGACCAAAGTCAGCAATTGCACAGCAAAGACAAACTCAAAGCAGTCTGCGACTGGCTCTAAGAAGCATCGTTTCACAGTGGTATTTTCATGACAACAAAAAACTCTCCCTGTGCTTTAGAAGAAAGCAACTGGAACTACTAACAAGAGCAGAGTATTTAAACTAGCCATCAAGATACTCTCTTTGGCTGATCACCTGAAGTGCTTTAACATAACCTCTGTCACTCGCCCTTCAGCAGGCGGTGTGCAAGATCATTCACTTAGGGATCCAGTGACATTAAATATTTCCATGGCATCTTGGTCTTGCCTGGGTACAAAAGTGTCTTGGTTCTGCATGTGCAACACAGCTTGGCAAGACACCAGGAAAAAAATAGTTTCGCATAGCCTGTAACACTGGCTACCTCTGCCTTTCATGAACCTAAAGAGTGATCTTTTTGAGTAAATTCTGTGGAAATAAGGTAAAATCAAACTAGGTGGTAGTCAAGCTCCTATAGTCTCTTTACAAGAAATGTTTTTTGCAACGAATCAAAGACATGGAAGCTATATCGAGTAAGAGAGAAGAATTTCATATAAATATATGAATGTTAGGTAGTCTTAGAATTTGTGAAGACTTTGTGTTTAAGAATCTGATGTAAAGAAAAACATCTGGAGACGTCTGATTCCTGAACGGTACATGGATTCTAGCTAACTGTAAATAACCATGAACAAAGAATATCTCAGTAGCCAATATTTTTCTCTGCTGGTATCAAATGAAATTCATTTGGTATCAGCTGGAGTTTTTATAGTGCTAATGGAAGTTATTTTCAGTTATCACGTCAGCCCATAAGTATACAAAGGCAGCAATTTTGCTAGTAATCTGGAGATCGGTTTGTATGTAGGGGGTATACTTTAGACTGCTTCTGCAGTGCAAGCTTTTATCTTAATAAATGTGGTGAATCATAAATAAAAAGGAAATGATAAAAAAAAGGGAACATTCAGCTGGGGCTAAGGTTGGGTTTGGAAACATTTCATAGTGTGAATATCTGAACTCTAAAAGATGATGATGTCCGGTAAGCCCTGTGCTCAATGGGGAACCAATGTACCTGAGAACTAAATATGACTGATGCATTTGTTACAATAATTCCTCTGATATTCCTTTAATGTATGATGTGAGATAGAAAATATTCAAGTTCTGCTGGGCTGCACAACCATACATGTAATTGCAATTCTTAATAAACTCATGCATTTTAGCATGTATCAGACTGCCAAAGGATAAAGTAGCTCAATAAATAAGGAAGAGTTTAGCTCTGCTTTTTATAGCTCTCCGAATCCTATCAGCTATGCCAGTCTCTAATTGTGGTATGTTGATTAGTATTACAACACACTTTGGTAAGAGGCAAAATCACTCTCCAAAATTGCTCACTTCGAAGAGCTTTCATACCTCAAAACTCTGCTACTTATTTTCTCTAATGACAAATTTAACATTAGCTTCTTAAAATTTCTCTAGAGTAATGCTTGCATAGCGCTTAGAAATTACGCAACATGGTGTGTTACAGCACACAGACAATTTGGCTGCGCAAGAGAGTAGGGCCAGCCTCTCAAAAGGCCACGCAGCTGAGATTTCTCAAGTTGCTTAAAAATCACAGAATCACAGAATGGCAGGGCTTGGAAGGGACCTCGGGAGATCATCCAGTCCAACCCCCCTGCTAAAGCAGGCTCACTTAGAGCAGGGGGCACAGGACAGCGTCCAGGCGGGCTTTGAATATCTCCAGAGAAGGAGACTCCACAACCCTCCTGGGCAGCCTGTTCCAGTGCTCTGTCACCCTCAAAATGAAGAAGTTCTTCCTCATATTCATCTGAAACTTCTTATGCTTCAGTTTGTGCCCATTGCCCCTTGTCCTGTCTCTGGGCACCACTGAGAAGAGTCTGGCTCCATCCTTGTGACATCCACAAGATATTTGTACGTGTTGATGAGATCCCCTCTCAGTCTTCTCTTCAGGCTGAACAAGCCCAGCTCCCTCAGCCTTTCCTCATAGGGGAGATGCTCCAGTCCCTTCATCATCTTTGCTGCTCTCCTCTGGACTCTCTTCAGTAGTTCCTCATCTTTCTTGAACTGGTGAGCCCAGAATTGGATGCGGTTGAAAAACGTCAGTAATTGTTAATGATAATGGCCCTTAAAGATGAACAGAGCTTTTTATAATACTCATCAGTCATTATGGCTCTGTGAGATGCAGATTTCTGTACTGGGTAGTGTTTCCTGGGATCCTGGTGCTCCAGTTACCGAACTGGGAGGTCTATCAACAACAGCTCTATCCCCGTTTGACCACTAAAAGTGCCTTCCCACTGAAAATAGAGTGAAGTGTGGAGGTAGATGATATGGACCCAAGTTTAATCTTGTCTCATGGTTGGGACCCAGCTGGCATTTCATCAGACTTGGAAGCGGTCCCATATTCCGCCCTCCGGCTGGAGTCTTGTGATGCTTACTGCAGCAGCTACACGCTTGCTTCTCATACACTTGTACAGGAGCTGTATTTTAACTTACCATACAATTTTGTGCAATATTTCTATATTAGGATGCCTGCTATTAATGCTGATAATGTAACACAGCCTGTCAAACTGTGCATTGACCTTCCACATTTCAGGTAAGTCACGATCAGCTAATGAGATAAACAAAAGCAACTGGCTGAATTTAGAATATATTGGTACTTTTTTTTAAACAGTGTTTAACTTCAACATTTACTACTTTTTTTACGAGTTATATGAAAGGCATACCCTCTAACTTTGTAAAGAATTAAAAGGCCAAAGTGATACAACGATTCAAATATTTTCTTCATTCAGTGAATAAAACTCACCACTTTTTTAAGCTGAAATGCAGCTGAACAAAAAAATGGAGAATATTAAGCTGTCAAAGACTTTCAGTCCTGTAGGGCTTGAACCTCCAAGAACAAATCTGGTTTTATGATGTGTTCACAAGAGTTACAGGAACATAGATTGAAACCCGCACTAGATTCATCATTTTCCGTTTAGGTAACAAAGCGTCGCTACACAACCATTTGGTCATACTTCTTTAATGGCAATTATCTTTACAAATGGTTAAACATCAGTCCACATTTTTTTTGCTATTCTGGTAAAAGAACTATGTCATGAAACCTACCTGAACTGACAGGCAAAGGCAAACTTACGACTGCTTTACATAACCAAGGTGACAAAACCGTTTTTCCCAGCACTGCTGAGATCTGGATCTTCATTGCCTTTCCCTTTGTGCAATCGGTTCCACTTCAGCAAAGAGAGTTCCAAGGCTGTTAAAAAACCAGCGTCACCATGACTTCCGTACTCACTTTGCATTCATGACTGTAAGGCAGAAGTAGGATTCTCCTGGTAAGTACAAGTGCTCTTGTTTTTCATGCTAAAGACCAAGGTGGTAAAGATCAATATCTTCGTTGATATTAAAGCAAAGCCATTGAAGTGACATCCAGAACTACCTTAACTACTAGCTTCCTTGGTTAGAGGGTGGTCTATCCTATCCTATCCTATCCTATCCTATCCTACCCTACCTTATCCTATCCTACCCTACCTTATCCTATCCTATCCTAACCTTTCCTTATCCTATCCTATCCTATCCTATTCCATACCCTCCCATCCCATCCCATCCCATCCCACCCTATCCCATCCCGTCCTAGCCTAGCCTAGCCTATCCTATCCAATTCTTTATACCAGCCTCACCACCAGAAAGGTCCAGCATTTTTTCAGGAGTGTATTAAGCAGCCTACTTAACATCTGTCATACTGATATTATTTTTCTTGCATTTTCTTGTGGGGAAAGAATCACATGGGCAGTGATGTGTTTAGGTTGGGTGGAAGACTTTTGGAGGCTTTCTTCCTCTGCACAAGTCAACCTCTATTTGCATTGAAGAAAGAGAAGCCCAAGCAGCAGAAGGTGCTGAGTTTTGTGATGGTCCTTAGTTTCCTCATGAGTTCAGTCTATAGTCCTGTCGCTTCAGAAAGCCGCCTGTCTGAAACAGGAAAGCTATATACACTTAGAATAGAAAAGCGCATTATGCCAGCAGAACAGAACTGTCAGCTATGTAGTCAGCCTACAGCAGGCTTAAAGAGAAAGCCTTAAAGAGGAAGTGGAAGACTTTGAGCCTCATTTGATATTTTCTGGAAAGCCAATGCAGAAAGCAGAAAAAGGGGGTTTTATGCTCGTGGGATGCTGTTTTGCTGAAGATTCGTGCTGCATATTCTGTACTAGTTGAAGCCTAGGTTATTTCATTGTTTTTGTCTGTATGGAAGCCATAAAGGCATATATAGGAAAGAAAAGATCAGTAGACAGAAGACAGGATGCAGTGTCCTAATCTCACAGAACTGCTTGATGGCTTAGGAGTGCTACTATGGGAGAGCTTAGTGTTGGTAAAGAAAACAGGGTGGGGACATGAATTTACCTTTGTGGATGTGAGCCTCCATCTCTGCAGACTTTTCAGAATGTTCTCTGCTTTTCAGCCAACTTGCTTGTTTAGTTGGTAGCTGTAAGTAAATGTTGAATATAAAAAGAATAAAAGTAAATATTGGGAGACATCACAAAGAGAAGTGGAAACTCCTTTTACTTTTCTTCAGGAGAGATTTAAACTGTTTTAGCAAACTTCTTTGAGCCCTACTTTCAGCTGGCACCACTATAGCCCATACTTGAGACTGCCAAATGCTGCAGAGAGATCCCAGCAGATGGGAATAGTATTGACAGCAGCCGATCAATCACAGGCAGCACCGCAGCTGTTCTCATTATACCTTGTAGCCCCCATCCACAACTGACTGTTTTCGGGTTATAACTTACACTGAGTGTGTAGTTAGCCTTTGCCTCATTTCTGTTTCTGCTTGCCTAGGACTGAGAAGATGGATGTTGGGCTGACAGCAGGTTGAATCAATACCAACTTCTTCAAGGATCTGCAGACAATTGGATCTGTTAAAGGAAAAAGGCGAGGTTCCTCTCCAGAATGAGTGTTTTGGTCTGAGGTGGCACAGGCTGGTTGTGGCGCTCTTCCAGCAGCCAAGAGAGGGCTCAGGGATGCTCAGTGGGGCGTCTTTCTCAGCCCCGGACTGTTTTGAGACTGAATATGCTGAGCATTGGCAACGCAGGCAGGCTGGTAGTTGGGGTGCTGTGTGTGCTGAGTCCTTAGGAAGGAAAAGTGATGCGAGGAAAAGACGACAGCTGCGTGATGTTCGCGATCCTTTTTCCTCTATAAAAAGGCAAAAAACCCATTAAGTTGTATCTTCACATGACACTTGTATGTAAGAATTTATGGTAGTTGAATCAGGGCTCTTATGTGATCACCACCGAGTAAAAAAGGCAGGTGGTGCAGAAAGGTAGGAATGGACAGTCACCCTAGCCTCAATCGTGACAGCAACAATGGCTTTCAAAATTGCCTTCCAAATACTAATAGACCATGCAGAATGCAACACCATGCTGAAAAGCAGAATTTCAAATGAGTAATTAGTGGCCCCCGGCTACCTTTCAAAGCAAGCTTCGTTTACAGGTATGCTTTTCCTTTCTGTGAAACTGTATTTGAGGCAGAATTTGTAAGAAATGCACAAATGACTCAGGAATGATTGAGGAACTCCTTCTTGTCACCAGCTTTCTTATGATGACTGACCTGAATTTCTTTTAAGTCAATAGGAAGATTGCTGTGATGCCGCTGGGTATCCTGTAAATCCTACTTGTCAATTCCAGTGAGATTACTTGCAGATATTAAGGCCGAGTAGGTATTTGCAGATTTGAGCTGATATTTATCAAATGTAAAATTGCAGTGATGGTAGGAGAAATAAAATAATTGTGATTGTTTCTTTTTTTTCTAATGGTGAAGAAAAAGAATATTTTTTATAGGTGATGCAAAGAACATTCTTGTAGTGCTCAAACTAAAAAAAATCCAAACCCGTGATAAAGACACTGAACGTGTTCTAAACATGTTAAAGCAAGCAGAGTAAGCCAGTAAACTGAAAATATTGTAATTAACAATAAAAGTTGAATATTTACAGTGCTACTATGCTGAAAAAACCCAGTTTGAATTATTAGGAAATATCTTTATTTTCCTAAGGAAATAAATTGCTGCCTCTGCCTCCAAATTCTACATTCAAAGCCACAGGACTTAAGTAACAGGAGGGGAAAAAACAAATATTTTCTTAACAAAGGTTTTCTGTGTTTTGGCAGCAGCCATCTGTCATGGTTGAGTGTTGCTAATACTGAAAAAGGTACAACCACCATACCCAGAGGTCAGACTTTTATAAATACTGACTCCTGAAAGCTTGGTAAGAACATGAATTTATCAGCTTTTGAAAATGAGATTTGGTTTCCTGTCCTGTCCTGTCCCCCAGTCTGGAAGTTCAAACTCACTTTCTGTTATCTTATTTAGCTATTGTTTTACATTATCTGTGTCAACAGACTTTTCTACCTGCTGGATTAGCTAAATTTTCTTTAATTTGTGTTCTATCTGATGTTTGCAGAGTATTTTTTGTATTAACAGTGGGCAAAGGGTCAAGTTTCACTGATTTATCAGAGTTGGCTTCTTCTTTTCCTTAATAAAGGGACCATTGTGTTCATAGCGTCAAGAAAATTCCCTTTTCTTAAAACGCAGATCATGCCCTTCTCCATTCTAGAAGTTGCTGCTTAAAAACAAACAAACAAATCAAAATACACCATGATAAAAAAATGATACTTAGCATTATCATATCATGAAGACACCTTGGAAAGAATATGCTTCCTATGGGGCTGAACTGGCACCCGCAATGTCCCTCCAATGGAAGCCAGCAGAGATCAGGATCTTGTAGGTTTTTTTATTGACTCAGCATTACCTACCCTGCTATGAAAATGCAGAGAACATTTGAACTTTTTTTTTTTTTTTTACATTTCCTCCTTTAAAGAAGGAAGAAAGAAACAACTGATACATGAAAAGGATGCTTTGATATTTGAATGTTTGGTATACAGAAAATGAACTTCATGATCTTTTATTTGAAGTAAATTGCTGGGAATTTTCTGACTCATTCTGAATTCCAGAAGGAACATTTATAAGGGCCTACTCTGAACAGCTTTTTACAGACCCTTTCAGAAGGCAACTCACTCCAGCTCCATTTAGAACACAGTAAATCAATACATTGCCAATGGTGTTTTGTCTATTGGTTGTCACTTAGTGTTTCTTGATTGGGTTAATGCAACCAACAACCTCTCTATAATGTATCTTCCAAACTTCTTGGTAACATTAGACACAGTGAGGGTATAGTTTTCTGATATATAGACACAAAATCTTAAGACTGTTTTTTTTTTTCACCTTCCCTTCAGGTGAGAAGCTGGACTGAAGGAGTCTAGAAGGGATTCTTATTGCCTCTCTTCAGCTTCCTTCCAAAAATGCGATATCCAATTAAAATTAGTCCTCTGGGAGCCCACTGAGTCTGTGAAGAGAAAGAGGCAGGTGATTTTTCTTGTTCTCAGGTAAGTGTCAGGTAGGTAGGATGAGCTGCCCTGGAGAAGAACCTCTTTCTGTCCATTGCCTGGTGGTTTTGTGAGGAAGCACTTGTGCCATCTTAGCTGAACCTTTCCAGAAAAAAATGCCAGATGCACATTCCAGCATAGGAAATTTGCCTGGAAAAGGGTCTTTGCTGCTGTCAGATTAGCTCAACAATGGCAAAAGTACCAGCTTAACTAAAGATGAAAAGAAAACCTCTCAAAATGTTTTTGTAGGTCTGCTGTATTAATAACCAGTTACAGAACCAGTAAAAAAATTATAATGGAAAGGCTGACATAAACATTGTAAATATTTAATATTTTTTTTTGTCAGAGTCAATCTGATGTTTTCTCCAAGTGAGAGATGTAGAAAACAAAGAGCGTATAGGTGTCAAAAATGTTTTTTTCAGCAATTAAAAGGAGATTCCCCTGCCTTTGTTTTGGGAGACATGGGCAAAAATAGTTAGCAATGATCTGATGCATGCCCATCATTTTTCATGAAACCAGAAGAGATCTGTGGCTACCCCTCAGGCTGTTATTCAGGCTGATGCTACTAACTCCAGACCTCTTTTGACCATTGCAAACACAGTGTATTCCCAGGTGGTTATTCTGTACTCTCAGGTGCCAAGAAGACCTGTGGTTATTTCACTGAAAACAATGCAGTTTTCAATTTTATGTTTCATAATACACACTAGCTTATTGATCATGGCATCAGTTTTAATCAATTTTTATAAAGGTTTTTGTTCACATTTAAGGCACTTGTATGGAGGTAGATAACTTCCTGGAGATGTAGAAATAGTTACTTGATCATGCAGTAAAAATGCCAAAATATTAATAATAAAAAATCTATCTTGGCTCCTGTTATTTTATAGGGGATAGTTGGTTTTAAAGGAACTCAGGGCTCAGCCTTCACTACAGTCTTTTGAGATAAGATGAATGTGAAATAGTCACTTCCCATACTTGATAGTTACTACAGATACCTCATGGGTCTTTAAGTTCATTGCCTATGCCTTCATTGAAGTCTCTTCTGAAATGCAGAGAGTACCAGTCACATGTTCTGAAATCCTGAATATTTACTTTTGTATTTGGAGGCAGAACACGTCCTGTGATTTATTCACTGAATGCTTTATAAATGTAATTGCAGAAAAGTTCAGGTAGGCTGTCTTCAAGTGATGTCCAGAGTCATGAACAAACATGTTGTTTACTCCGCTACCATGAACAGTAAGCTTGAGACAAAAGTTCAGCTTATATCAAGCCAATTCTAAAACCTACATCCTTTGCATAGAGAAGAACTGATGTTTAAGGAAATGTCAGTGGGA
This sequence comes from Egretta garzetta, assembly GCF_000687185.1. Classification (NCBI taxonomy): domain Eukaryota; kingdom Metazoa; phylum Chordata; class Aves; order Pelecaniformes; family Ardeidae; genus Egretta; species Egretta garzetta. Next base: position 218,654 of record NW_009258303.1, on the reverse strand, counting down.
AAGGTGAAGAGCTGTGCAGAAAAGGAGATTTTAAAATCTACATATATTTTTTTGCACCACAGAGATGAACCTTTTCCACCCACTTGGGCATCTAGTACCAGCATCTCTTTTAACTCACATATGAGTCAACAATATTTTTAGGTCTTGATCTTGCACACTAAATATAAACACATATAACCTTCTGCAGGCGTAGAATTGCCATGCCTTCTCCTGGGAGTCATTCGGAAGTAGATGGGTTATCTTTGCATATAACACATCCACTTTTTTATTACAGTTTTGATAAATGAACAGCATTTCATCTTGAAATGTAAGTTAGCCTTTTGAAATTAAATCCCACCTTACCGAAAGAATCAGCAATTTTTTTCAGTGAGTCCAAAATATTATTCCTACTTCAGCATGCAGTAGGCTAGCATCTATACAGAGATTCGGTTGTCATTACAGATCTATGAAGTGCAAACCTTTAATTGTCCAAGAGATTACACAAGAGAGAAAATCATATCTTAAATTTAAATTATGGCCTTTGTTTTATTACAAGTTATTTTTTCTGAGGAGAAGAGTCACAGTAAAGGTTTTTCTTCTAAAATAATATCTTAGATCACCAGGCCCCCTAATGTCATCTGATGATTAACAGTGATAGTTCTCATTTATGGCCAATTGACACCAAATGGCGAGAACAGACCTGAGGGCAGACTGAGCAGATTATTTTTTTTACAGCTGAACTCAGCCAGCTCACCAGCCATATAATTCCACCATACGTTACTACTTTCAAGGCAAATGTGAACATTATTTCTCTCAAGGAACGCAGTGCGGCACTATCAGGCTTTTGGCCCCTGGCCCCTGGCGCAAGCTTTTATGAAGCTTCAGTACTCCGATCATGCTTTTAATAAATAGGGTACTAAGAAACAGTAGACCTCTCTGTACCAGTCTTTGCACTACAGAAACAACTGATCTCACAGCCTTCGTTAGTTTTCTGTGATTGCATTCTAAAGAAAACGTGAGTAAAATAGAAATTTTCAGGCAAAAGCATTAAATAATTAAAAAAAAAGCTGTTAACCAAGAAAACTATCCTCAATTAAGAGTTGGTGCTTTCTGTTTAATTAGTTATGCCAGTCTCAGTAAGTCTTATCACCTTTAAAAGATTTTTCTCTGTGTAAATCAGAGTACGACATCCCTAGCGGTAGGTCTCTACCCTGCCATGCATTCATATGAAGACAATCCTTGTGCATTTGCAGAGGTGGCCATCCAGCCTAGGTCTTTCTCTTCCCAGGCCATGGATGCTTCATCAGCCAGTTTTTAATAACTTCTTATTGAGAATGGTGACCATGAATTCCCAGTCATCTTGCATTTCTCTCACACTTACGCCCCAGACAAAACTCCCTGACGCCTCCTTCCCTGCCCCCTTGCAGCCTGTCAGCACAGCCGTTCGTTAGGGTTTGTTTGCAGCTCGGAGACCATTTCTCCTTCCCAGGCTTATTCTCATACCTTCAGGGCTTTCTCTAGTGTACTAAATACGCTGCTGATTTAAGACCTAATTTCAGAGGGATCATTCATATGATTAAAATTACCATGTGCTAAATTGTCTACAGCATCAATGCTCCTTGAGTCGTTTTCCATGGCAGTCTGGAGTTACAGCCTCCCTCTGTAAGAGTATAGGGACCACACTGGTCTGCCCACTGCCTGCACACAGCTATATGTATGTCCTGTCTCTGACTGGCTAAAACTATATTTCTAGATAGAGTATAGGAACAGGACAAGATATATGATGCTTCTTGTTAATATTCTACCAGCCTCTGGCTTTTAGCATCTCCGGAGGGGAATTTGAGTAGGTTGTGGTTACTCTGAATTTAGTAACTGCCAGTGGATTTCCATTCCATGAGCTTAAACAGTGTCCTCCTGAACTTCTAGTAAGTGCACTATCTTGGGGCAAGGAGTCCCACAGCTCAGTTAGGACTTCTCTTTGGTACCTACTCTGTATTACTGTTGCTCATCACATTTTCTGTAACATAAATGCATTTGGAGTTGTTTTCCAACTGTTAGAACTTATGTAAGAATGCTCTCTATATAACGTCATAATTATAATTACATTGTATTGCATTATTATGCTACTATAATTTTTATACCATACCATACCATACCATACCATACCATACCATACCATACCATACCATACCACCACATTTCATTTCATTGCATTGCATTGCATATTTGGGGGTTTTATAACCTAAATAGCTATATGAAAAAGAGTAAAGCCAATGAATTCCCAGATAGTTGATGTGCAGTTTGGCCCAAGATGGACTCAAGGACCACAACTGGCTTTATGCGGTCCCTCCACACATCTGCATCAAATTAACAGCTTATGGTGCTGCTTCAGGGCTTCATGTGTTACCACATTAGCTATTTTACAACCGAGAGATTTGAGAGATTTAACAACTGAGTTATGAGAGGTTTGTCACTCGCTTCCATGGGAGCAGTACTGAGCCATATATGAACTACTCAAGGTCACACAGCTATAAAGTATCAGGTCCAGGAAATGAACCTTTGTCTCCTGACTCCTTATGTATTGCTTTAACCTCAAGGTCAGCCTTTGCTCCTTTGTCTTCCTTTAAAAAATATTTTGACCAAAACTTATTATTTTCTCCATGATGTTACATGAGTAATTCCTCCTATAGTATGTCTTGGTTACATTTTTGATCTGGCAAGACAAATAATGTGCAGTAACTTCCAGCTAAGTAAGTTTTCTGTTGAAAAATTAATGGAGCAATTTTATACTTCCTATTGATCAGACCTTCCAAATAGGCTTGTAAACTGAAATCCAGTCTTCCTCAGAGAAATAAAAATCTAAAGTCTCATTCCATGCTTGCCTGCATTTTTGGGCAACTTTGAATAAGATAACAGTAAGGTGAGGACTTCTCCAGGATCCAGAGGTGTTGAACACAGGCAGAAACCTCATCTGATAGTTTGTGACCAGCTCATCAGTGACAAAGACTTTTGCCCTCAGTCACATGCCCTGGGACATGTGAAAGGACATGTGACCGTGGCTCTGATCTCCTGTTCATCATTACAGTTGACAAAGCATGAGCAAGGGAGTTGTGAAAAATATGTTTCTGTACTTAAATACTTGCAAAATCCATCCTCCTCCCAACACTTCCCCAAACAACCTTGGCTTTTTGCAAAGTTTTTACTCGTATTATTTTTGTCAGTTATTTTATTTTGAGGACCATAAGGGACAGCCAGCCAGAAATGTGAAAATCTTCTAAGTAGTATTATTTACTAATGGCATGTTCCCATGCTGCCAAAGAGACCAGATGCTACAGCGAAAGAAAAACAACTCAGAAACAGAAAAGCACTAATCCCCATTATGATGTTAAACTCTAAACATTCTCTGAAGGCGTTTTATGAACCTATTTTCAGGAAATGAATCCATACAAGACAGGGGCTTGGGAGGGAAAAAACAGCATAAGCTACTATTATGTACTCTGACCTCAGGAATGATATCAGATTGACTGTCAGTCTCTGTAAAAGGAATCAACACTAGCCCCTGACATGAAGGATTTATTCCCTTACTTGTGTCATTTGGTTCCCAGAGATAGTCGTGGATTTACTGCTGTTTGCTGACAGGCAGAAGTGTGACTATCACCTCAGACAAATCAAGAAAATGTGATAGGGAGTTGTTTTAATTAAAAGAGAAAAGCGGAAGGGAATGACGGGTTTCATTGAGGAGCACGGCTTGCTAATTATCTAACACACATGGGAGATGTAGGCTACTACAACTAGTACTTGGGAGAGGTGGGATGTAGCATGGGATTTGCATCCCTAGCCAAGGCATTTCCCAGCTTTGGGCTGTCCCCGGAATGAGAGCACACATCTGGTACTTCTCTTTGTCGCTGGCTTTGCTGTTTCCTATGGTATTGGTGGCAAGGAAAGGGCAGGGCAAGGAACTGTATTTGTCCCATTGTATCTGGTACGGGGTGAAGCATGTGTTTTGTAGGTTGCTTCTCTGTAGTCTTGTATGAAATAAATAGATAGAGACAAACCTTTTTATGGTCCGTCATTTACTCAGAGTGTGTTAGGGTGACACAGAATCTTAAAATATCACTGGTTTGCATTTTGTTAGTGTCTCAATTAGACCGATTACTCTCTGTAAATTTAAAATAATGAGAAAAGCCTTACTTTATACTAGAAATCAGCAAAACTCATGTTATATGTGAAAAAAAATCTGAGAAAACTAAACAGGGAAGTAAAGAATATTAGTAAATCAGCTGCCAGTCTTCTAGTATATGTGATTTAGCTCTTTTTGATCTGTTTGATGTCATCTGGTCTAAAACCCCTATATATTTGTTTCTAGAAATTCAAAGAACTTATATGTGAAGAACTTATGCAGCTTACAACAGTAAATAAAGGGACTTGGCTTTGCAGATGTGACTGGGCTGCAAGATTTTTCAAATTCTTTCTCTATGTATACAAAACGTCCTTAACCTGAGGGAAATTATCCTTACATGAAAATTTTCATTTTATATGTCTGCAAGGAATAATTTATAAGATACACATAGAACAAGTTTTGAAATGGCCAACAGCTCCAAGCAAGGAGCCAATGTTTCGGGTACCAGATTTCTTTATAGAAATGGGGTAATGTTACTGAAAGAAAAAAAAGTTTGATTTGTTTTGGTTTTTTTTTACCCCTCAAGGATTAATCTTGTGAATAATCCGCTCTGTTATTTTCATTAGTGACCTTAGCAAAAAAGGTTGGCATTTCACAGATGAATTTTCTAGTGCTGATGCCATAAAGCTGGTTTGCACTATTAATATCAAAGAGAACATGAGTATTTTGTACAAAGTAGGTGACCCTGCAGGTTAGGAGGTGAGAGCTGTGATGAAATTTAATAGCACAAAGTGAAACTTCAGGAATTTAAGGGTGAATAACAAGTATTGCTGTAGCAATTAGTGCTGTGGGTTCATAAACAGAAAACAGCAGGAGGAGGAGAAAGAGCTGGGCGTGGTGTTACATTATGGGACGGCCCTTGTCTGGTGACCTTGTAAAATCATGTATGGGTCAAGGCTGCATGACCAAGGCTGTGGTTAGAGGCTGGCTGGAGGACTGAGCAGTGTCCTGGTCACTCATGTTGAGTTGTCACTGTCTAATACTGGTTTAGTCATGTTGTGAGAGCAGCCAGGTGTCTGCCAACTGACCTATAAGTGGAAAAATCTACATGAGAGATCTTCTCCCTGTTGGCCTCATAGTGGCCATACTACTGTTTCAATTTGAAATGAGACACCCTGCCAAAGTGCCACGTGAACTCAGGGCTCCATTGCCTCTTGTGGAAGAGCCAAAAGGCCTCCTGCATCAGCTCTTGGTCTCCACTCCTTCCTAATCATCTCACAGGACCTGCCAAGGCAATAAGTGACGTGATTCTGGATCATAATCCGCTTTGCGTTTACATGGTGGTTGTAGAAATTCCCATTTTTTTCTGCTTTTAACTTCAGTAGCTAGTAACCAGGTGAAAATCCAAGCTTTATATTAAACAAGGTTCCCTGGAAGTGGGGACTGCCCTATAACTGAGTGGTGCCAAATTCAAAGCAGTTTGAATTTGATTCCTTTGCCTCTTAAAATAACTTTGAAATGGTTTGCACACCACTTCCACAGGCAGGCAAGATTATTGCTATATAGAATGTGAAAAAAAGTGTTTGAAACCATTCAGTTTTTCAGAGCATTCAACCTCCAAACAGTTAGAACTGTAGTCTGTTACATAGTACACCGAACTGAATGAACAGCATTGAAGCACCAATTGTAACTGTTAATTTCCAGCAGAAATAAACACTGAATCCTACTAAACCTTTATCACTATTAATTATATTTGGATAATAATATGCTAATAATGCAAATAATTATAAGTTAATACGTTAATAATTATATGTTATTGTACTCCCTGTATGTAGCTGTATCTTAAACAGTTGGCAGAACAAATCCTCTTGATTCCCTGCTTGCAAAAGTCTTGACTGTTGGTGAAGCCTTGCTAGCAATGATATAGATTATTATAGCACTTTCACTTTGTTTCTTTTTCAGTACTGTCAGTCCATGTCTCCAGACTTTCATAAAATGATTTTGTGTCTTAAAAACACCAAAGCTGTCTGAAGACTGAACATTTCTAATGTCTATGCTTCTACCCTTTGAACAGTTTTCATCCTGTTTTTTACAAACTCACTGACTGCATTTTTTAGGCTTTTGACTGCAAGCTTTGTCCCAGCTCTATATAATCTTAAGGGTTTATGATCTTGTAGTTCAGTGAACTTCTGTGTTGCCTTGATTTTATTTCCAAGCCTTGAATCCTGATCTGAGGCTGTCTCCTCTGCTCTGGCTCTGCTGATTGCCTTTTTCTCTAATCCCCCTTATAGTCTACTTGGGAACTGCACAAGCCTACCAAGACAGTATCTCTAACACTGGAGACTTAGCTTTGTTATTGATTCAGGAAGAATGTTGAGCCAGGTTCACATGCTCAAAGATTTCTTAACAGCGTCTACAGCTGTTAACATACATTGACTGTAATTGTGAAAGTTACTTTGGGGGCAGAGTAGAAACAGAAGAAGAGAGCACAAGCAAAAGAAAAAGCTGAAAGGCTTTCCCCAGGGCCAGCCAGGAGAAGAAGTGATGGTGGTCCCCAGTCAAACATCCTCCCCAGGTGCCCTCTCCAGTGCAGCAGGGTCCACCCCCTCTAAAATATTTCCCATGGTAACTACATACTCTTTATCAGGACCTGCTCAAACCCTCTCTTGTAGTTCCCACTTATGGTGCTATTAGGATGAGACCATGCTTTGATGAGGGGTAGGTGCTGCTCTTGGTCGTTAAGCTCAGTGCATGCATATTATTGCCTCCAAGGTAAACTGAAATCTGCAACCAAGGATAGGAAAAAGTGGGGAAGGAAGGTGGGATTCTCATGCCAATGGCAAAAATGAGAATCTGCTATAACAACACTAACAGGGCTTGTAGGTGCAAGGCCATAAGAATCCCAACATCAGAGCAATAGTATGAGAGCAACAAGGGAAAAATACAGCCCTGGTGGCTCTGGAAAATGCTGCCTTGGCAGCCTGAGTGAGAGGGTGCGGAGCTGGCAGTGAAAGGTGGGCTGCGGAGCTGTGACTGCAAGGCAGTGCAAAAGTACCTCAGGCACTGAGCCACATTATGCAGTCCAAGAGTTTCCCTTACTTTTTCACTTCTCATATGAAAATATATTTCAAGTTGCATTTTTTATAGGATTATGATACAGTTTGAATTTCTTTACTACACCCTGATAACTGCCTTGCTCTTCCTCAATTCACTGCAGAGTGCTAAACAAATCTTGAGGCTCTGACAGGAAGCATTAAAGAATAGTTTCTGAAGCGGGAGGGAAAGATGGGTGGTTTTCTGTTCTTGATGTGCTCTGAAAAGTTAATTAAGAGATAAATGAAGAAAATGTCTACGAAGGCAGGAGGAGAGCTTGCATTCCCTTCCACTATCGTCACCTAAGTCTAACAGATTCCATTCAAACCAGAATGATTGATTTTCTAATAAGCCAAGCCAGGAGGTAGCCTGTTTTTATGTTTCCCATCTTTCTTTGAATATTCTGCCAGGGGCTCCAGAGTAGAACTGGCTTTACTATAAATGAAATCTAAGTAATATTAGATGTCTCAAAAAGGACAAGTCTATGTGTGTGCTCTGCATGGCTTCCTGATCTCCAAGGAGGAAAAGAAAAAACCTGCGTCATTTCTAGTCTGGCTGTTAGGGCTCGCTTCATGCCAAAACCTCCTTTTTGTAAGGAAGGGTCTTTCCCCTTCAAACCTTTCCACTCTTGATTCAGTAGCTTTGAGAAGGCCCTTAGGTCTATCTCCTCCCTTCATTGCCCTTGCTTCCTTGGTGCACGGAGTGGACATTCCCTTCTGTAGGTCCTGTACCTAGCCATCAAGAACTCTGGCCATCTGGAGATTGGGCTGTTGCCTCCCTCAGGAAAGAGAGAAGTTGGCAGACCTTTGTTGGCATTTCAGGAAATAAACCAGTGGGTTTGACATATGTGGTAGTGTCCAAGAATCTCCAAACAAGTATTGAGATTGCTGTAACTCCAGGGTACCACCTTGCTTAAATTTATGCAGAACATATGTAACAGGCCCCATCAGTGCCCAAGGGAGAAGTGTTAGGGTTAAAAGATGACATTTTTTTGGGACCTGGCCTCTATATTTATCCCATGGGGCAAAGAGCTCTAGTGGAAACATAGTGAAAGTCATGTGGGAATATCCAGAATAATCCAGAAAGTCAAAACTGGTCCTCATGAGCTTAAGCATATGTCAGGAATGATCAGGTTTGATGACCTTCTCTTGTAGGTTGTATGGGGAAATACTGCTTCTTTCCACTGGGAGGAGGACAGAGAGCACCCTGAGGAGAGGAAGCTGTTCCACCACCTGGTTGAGCTTCCAGGGTGAATATGGATGGTGGAGAAAGTAACTTAAGAAGAAAGGTATCCAGGAATGAGAAAGTCCATCCAGAATCTTGAGTTCAGGTGAAGACACATATATTGGTCATGATTGTCCCTTGAGGGTGGATCTAGCAATACCAGTGGGTCTTGGGTCACACACAACCATTTCTTCCGCTGGCTCATAGCCACCAGGACTGTGAAAAATTAGTGTTAGAACAGGTGATGATATGCAAAAGCACTCAGTTCTCCTCAAATCCCCCTGGAAAAAGTTGCCTTCATTCCCATCATTGGTGCTGAACACCATTAAAACTCAGCGGGAGGGAAGGACAGAGGTGAGCTATTTCCTTGTGCTCTGCTGCTTCGTATAGCTGCAATACCCTGGGATAACAAGATAGTGTTGTTGATGAAACAGATACGTGCTTTCATAACATTTTGTGTAACTGGGCAGAGAGAGGAAGCTGGCCTAACCCAGGAGGCTGAGGATGGCATTCCAAAATGTGAGAAGATTAGGTACACCTCTGCTGCGTCCAGTGTGCAATAAACTCTCATAATGTTGGCCAGTCCCTTGAGGATGTTTAAATTAGATCATTTCGGTTATATCATCTAAAAACTGTCCTAGAGAAACCTCGGTCAGGACATGAGTTTTGTTGATGAGCCTAGTGCAGTGTCTTCTCTCCTCCTAAATTACATGACGATGTATGTGTGACCAGTAGTGTGACCATTTAGTAGCCTAAATGATGGATGGCCTCCACAACAGCAAATAATGCCATGGATTTATTGGTGTCACAGTGATACATGTGACCGATATGTGTGTGGCCTTGTGAGCATTCAAGGGTCATTGCTCTTTCTCTTGGGACCCCAAAATAGGCAAGATGTTTCTCTCAGGTCAGGGAGGGCATTGCTCTCATTGAAGAGGGCCAGGAATACAGCCTTGATTTGCTTAAAAATATTGGCTGGGCTGAATTCAAAGGCAGCATTGTGAAATTCAACAGCTTGTAATATATATGTAACTTGAGAGGACTTGATCTAGTAGTCCCCATGGCCCTATTATCTATGAAAATGATGTGCCTCTCAATTAGTCCTAACAGTCATCGAAGCAGGCTCACAGTCACCTCATAGCAGGCAAGCTGTGGTATCTTCAGGTACAGCTTGGAGATCATTTGAAAATTCTACCTGGGAGACCAAAAATACAGAGACAACCTGGCAGTGGTTGAGATTTCAGCTGATATAACCTACATAGTAAGGATTGATGTCGGAGGACCCATCTGAGTGCTGGAGCTTAATTAGGTAAGTGTTGCAGCAGGTTTTGGTTGAGATAACTTTATGGGGCACAAAGCCATTATGCAGCTTCATGTCAAAAGGAAAACTGCAGAGGTGAAAAAGAAGCATGATAGCAATGAATGCAACTATAACTTTTTTAAAAAGTTGAGTCATTGCCAATATCTTCTAAATAAAAAAAAGAGACTGAGCATGACACTTTTTTCATTAGCTTTGTGGATGGATTGAAAATTCACAAAAGCAAGGGAATAGTAGCAGTGTCTCCTGCTGCAAAATACTGAGGCAGATGTAGTACAGTCTAGCCATAGCAAGGCACCTGAAGGAAAGCCAAGGAGACTCTCATTTGTAGTTCTGGCTTGCACTCCGAGCAGCGTCTGGCAGCGAGCAGACTTTGTTTTTCCTTTTTGTCTGAAATTGAACATCTGCAAGCAGGTTCATATTCATCAAAAGTAGAGTTTGAAAAAGTTACAGAAAGAAAATGAAGAGATAGTGAGATCCCTGTCATGAAGGGTTTTTGGTCTCCTATAACAGTTGTCTTTTCTGCAGAATGCAGAAAGCTGCAGATGACCCCCATAAGTCCCCCCTTTACTACTCTATACAAATCACACTGCTGAGACTGGTGAATATAAAATAGTATAATTATACCGTCTTAAAAACTCCAAGGACCCTCTTATTTTGCTAGCGGTGGTTTGGTTTTTTCTTGGCTGAACCTGATGCATAAGTAAATATCGGTTTCCAGATACAGCTCAGCCAATGGAAGAAGATACAACCCCTGGATTCACATTATCCCACCTGGCTGGAGGTTACTGACTTGCTTGACCTGTTATACCTAATTACAAGTTCAGATTTACCACTTTGGCTTCAGCGGAGCCTATACTGCATGTCTGTCAAAGCTGAGATTCATTTAATGGAAGTACATAAGATCTGAGCAATCAACATCAAAATTGTCCAAATGATCACCTTACTACCTGCAAGCAGCTCTTTTGGCCTTTCTCTGGTGGTCAGGGATTCTGGGGTTCCTTTTTTTTTTTTTTTTTTTGTAGGCATCTTCCTCGTTGGGTTTGAATAAGTCTTAAGATTTTAGCTTATACATCTTCAGTTACAAGCCCTTGTTGCACAGCTGAGTGAATGCACTTGCCTTCTCTAGCTAGGGACTTGCTGGTCCACGCACCTGATTTTGGAGGCTGTTAAACGGATGTGTGGAAACCTGAAAAAGCCACAGCTTTCCCAGTCCCTTCTGTCCCCTGGGAAATTCTTCTCATCCCCTCTCAGGATGGTCACTGGCTTTCTGGACCTCACCAAAGACCTTCAGGCTTTCTGGAGGAGGTACAGGCTCCCAGCTCTCCACTGTCTGTGCCCCTTTTCTCTGCCATCCCCTGCAGCCTTGAGAACCTTCTTCCCATTTAACTTGCTTCATAACTTTGCAAAGGAGCCCAGCAAATAACTGAGAATATAGAAATAAAATAAATACCATCTGTTAATTAAAAATTAGCATAAACAGTGGCAATCTAAATATGCAACTGAAATAACAGGGAAAGTCCTTATTATTCAATGCTTTATTTCACATTCTAACAGAAAAAAGCAGACACTTCCATGTTATATATGTATATATCTGTATAAACCTATTTGACAGGCTTTTTCAACCTCAGAAATTAAACAGCCAAGGCAGGCATTTATGGTAGTAAGAACAAGGTTTGGACCTATAGACCTGCAAAGTAACACATTCATGTGCTTCCTAATTTGCTATAGGTAAAATCAGTCAAGTGATCTTTGACCAAAGATTTAAACTGCCTTAGACAATAAGTCTGAGTTTGCCTGAGAAGAATTAAGGTGGTGTTCCACTGTTAGGTTAGGCAATGGTTTCTGACAAGGGGTAGTCACCACCTCTAGAGCTGCATGGGGGAAAGCAAAACATGTCTGTGGCCTAGAAATGCTTGCATGATTCAGCCTTCAGGAGACAGTGTCACTTCCAGGTGGACCATCTGAACTTCATTTGTAGCTGAGTCTTTGGCCGTAGCAAGAGAGTGAAGTTGATGTTAGGCACACTGGTGGGAAAACGTACATGGCTACGCACAGATTTCATGGGGTTATTTTTAGTGTGCGTCTTGTCTTGTTTGTACTCAGCTCCTACGTAGATCTAGGACACTAATGGGATTCAGTAAGGAAACTTTTAGCATTATTAAATATTTCCTCTGAGACATGGTGCATGGCCCTGAGGGCAGAAGCAGGCTTTATTGTCCTCAATGGGCCTCACCTGGGACAGCCCACCCAAGACCTCAGGCCCCATGTTAGCTCAGCCATGCCCCATCCCAGCTCCAGTGATGACAAATGTCAGGGAATGTTGGTGGCCCTGTTGTTGTTCCTGGCTCTGCCCGCAACACTCGTCCCTGAGGTCCCTGCGGCACCCTGCTCCCCTAGCCCCAAGGGAGAAGCTGGTCAGTGCTGATTTTGGAATTTACCATGTTTCTTATCTAAAATAACCATGTCTGACAACATCAGCTAGTAGGTTTGAAGGACTTTTTCTAAACCAACGGTGTGGGTGCTGTGTGCTGCCTGTACTGACTCTCTGCCATCTCTCTGCTCTGCCATCCTGGGTATGAGTCTCGTGCTTTTTCCTCTTTATGTGGGAGGGCCCTTTCCTTCAGCCATTAGCTCTGGTGTCTTCTGTCACATCTCTTGGTCACGGCACTGTCCTCTTCCTACAGCTGCAATTTTTCTGATGGGGGAAAGGGCTGCTGAGGACTCGGTATCTGCTTCTCTCTCAGGGAGGACTGCGGGAGCTGCTGAGCATGAAATGGAGTAGACTGTCTTGGGGGAAGAATGGCATCTGGGGGATGAGATTCACCCACAGTTTAAGACACCTACATTTAGGATTTCACTCTGAAGGATCTAGAAATGAGCTGTGCCTCTAAAACTCATGTTGTTACATATTGCCCTCCAGGGACCAAAAGAGGCACTGAAACACCAGTTCCTATTGGGTCACCAATATTTAGAAACCTACTTTCAGATACCTACTTTCTGAAGCTCAATCACAGACAGGGAGCTGGATTCAGTTGCCTGCAGAAGGGTAGTTTTGGAGGTGCCCTAGACTGCAAGACATTTGCAATGAGGCTCAACAAGACCAAGTGCAAGGTCCTGCACCTGGGTCAGGGCAATCCTCAGTATCAGTGTAGGCTGGGGGATGATTGGATTGAGAACAGGCGGAGAAAGGCTTGGGGATACTGGTGGACAAACAATTGACATGAGTCTGCATTGTGCGCTTGCAGCCCAGAAAGCCAACATTACCCTGAGCTGCATCAAAAGCAGTGTGGCCAGCAGGTCAAGGGAGATGATTCTGCCCCTCTACTCTGCTCGGGTGAGACCTGGAGAACTGCGTCCAGCTCTGGGGCCCCCAGCACAGGAAAGACATGGACCTGTTGGAGCGGGTCCAGAGGAGGGCCCCTCCAATCCAAACCATTCTGTGATTCTATAGGGTTAACAGACACAATGCAGGACTTTGAGGTTGACCCACATGCTGGAAGGCCCGGCATGGTGCCATACAGCACTTCAAATACACTGAGTGCCTTTGCTTAGGCAAAATTTACTCCCGAATCAGCACTGTCACTGACTTCTAAAGAATGATTCAGTTCGCTTTTCATCAGCTGAATATATCTCTTGGCTCCTTTGACAGTATTAACAAGATCTCCATTGACTGGAACAGGAGTTCAGATACATCCATTTGGATTCCTATACATCTACATTTACTCTGTGAGTTGAATCCTGCTCTTGATTTCTTTAGCAATATAATAGTGCCAGGCTATTTATAAATCTCTAGCCTAGCTGGAGATTTAAAAACAAACAAGCAAGCAAGCTGCTATTCAATCCAAAACACCTTAAAACAGCAAACCTTCCACTGCAAGAAGTTAAAATATCTTATGTTTTTTACATGAAAAGCAGTATTCTCATAGATTTCTGATTCCTTTATACATATGTGAGGCTGGTCACCTCAGAAAAAAAAATTATATTCCAATTTTTAGTGACTTTGTGGGACCTGACAGCGTAGTTATGTACAAATGTCCGCTGTTATTTGTAAGATAAAGTCTTAATCCCATTGTCAATTACAGTGTAGGCATCCTTTAGACCCTTAATGAAAACAAGGAAAGCTTCCATAAATAAGGCTGTGCAGTCCCTGCTTCAAGGTCCTGACAACCCTCATTGCCTATCAAGGCAATACAAGACAGCCGTCGTAAGAACAACCTTAGGAATGTCAGTCCCATACTTTGTCTGCACAAGCTCTCTGGCTGTAATAAACTCACTTTTTATTTTCTTGTTTAGACATCAGCAGAGAAATGTGGTTTTGCATTTCAGTAAGTGTATGTCATCCCATTAACAGTAAGAGAGATTGGAATGTGTGGCAAGAGAGGCCATATCCTAAGGTATTCATCTCTCATCTCTGCTGGAGAATTGCGCCGTGTTCATCTAGGAGTACAGAAATTTCATCCTGGCCTTTTTCTGTAAATTCTGTATAAACTGGTAATGAACAAGTGCTTTTTTTCTCACAGATATTTGAATGACAGTTTTCTCTGTTTGCCAGTTGTGGACTATCAGCAGGTCATAGATTACCAAATGTCTCCCTGTAACCCCCGAAATATTTATTACATATGAGATAAAGAGAAGAAAAATGTGTGCTTATGACAGAAAGGATGTTTTGTCTCCTTAATAGGCGCAAGATTTGATGGGAAATCACTGAGATCCCGCTTTACCTGGGTGTGCTTAAAAGTGCTTTATAAAACTATGAAGAGAAGACATCTCTGTTGAAAAAGGAAAAATGTATTTTATCTCTGCGCATTTCCACCGAGGTTTTGAAACTTGCAAGCCAGCCTAAAGCTAGGCCTGTAACCAAGTGTAAGCACCGACCTTTGGATCTGCTTTTCAAAGGCAAGATCTATATACACAGGTTTGAAGTTTGTGGCTTTTAAGCAAATGCACTTTCTTCTCTTATGAAGTTGGAGAGAGTTACAGAAAGTGGGATCTTAAAAAATTGACCACAATCTCTCTTTTCATGTCCATAATCTATGAATGAAATTTCTCAGGAAATATTGCTGGGCTACTCTTTATGTGGGTTTTATTCCACTGAGAGAGATTAGATAAAATGAGAAACTGAAATGGGGCTGCAGTTAAGCCGGGCTGGCCATTTGTCACTGCTGTGGGATGAGGATTGCAGAGGGAATGATGTTGAGGCTGAAACACTGGAGAATGTCTTCAGAGTGAAATTAGCAGCAGTGTTTTTGCTTGAAATGAATTTACTTCCTTTATTCAATGTTTTTGTGTCGGAAATTGGAAAGTGCAATGACCTAATTATTTCTTTATTGTACTGGCATGGCTTCAAGTGACTGCCATTTCATACTGATTGGAGATTATAGTTGCTAACTATGTTGCTGTAGAAATCGCACATGCCCTTTCACTTCAGTTTGAAAGTGTTCCATTCAGTGGAAATAGTCACTCTGTGCTAAGAGTTGCAGCAAGATCCAGGGAAAAAAGAAAGAGTGAAGATTTAGGAGAAAACTATTTTCTAGTCCTACCTCTGCGACCCAAACACTGGAAGACCTTGTCCAAGTCACTTGTACTCTTTATGCATCTTCAAAAGGAAATAACTCTCCCTTCCTTTCTCAGGGAAGCCCCTTAGAGCTCACAATGTTTTAATTGGCAAGAATGACCCAGATGCTGTCCAGAGATTCAGTGACAGCGAATATGAGCAACAAAAGTGTTCGTCCTTAAAGGTCAAAGGCTGAAGTAAAACTTATATCATCTTCTCACTTACTTTTTTTATTATGTGCTAGGAACATTACAGGCTATGAGACTTCCTAAAGCACCGATTCAGCTGTGAAGTAAAATGTAATAGTTTATCAACCTGTCATTTTATGAAACTACCCACGCGTTGTTAAAAGACTGCTGGGGATGGTAGAACTTGCATTAATTTCTACATTCATTGGCTACATAGATCTGAACCCCTCTGTACTTCTGCTATAAGAGAATTCACATATGTGTTTAATTAATGCTAGGTTTTAGTGATATTCGTTATAATTTACTGGCTCATTATGGCTTATTGTAGATGCTTAGTTTGAAAGGAGATGACAAATTTGTGCCTGGAAGAGATGGCATTTTTTAATTTTGCAGATGATTAAAAAGTATAGGCCAAATTCTGTCCCTAGATTTCACTGGATTCCTCTGAGACTGAATCTGCCCTTAGTTTACAATGGACTTGTGCAAGGCTGCAAAGAAAGCTCATTTGCACAGTGTTGAAAGGACGATGTTCTGCAGGGTATATAAAACAGCTCAGCTTGTCTTTAACTGCTAGCAAACTCATGTAGGTTCAAGCTAATTACTTTTTGGCACAGAGAGACCTGAAGTCTTAGTTGCTTGTTCTGAGCTGTCACTTACAAATTAACTGTCAAAATCCCCCAAACTTGTGTGAGTTCAGTGGCTTATTACTTCAGCCAAAGGTAGCATATAAGCTTTATATATCAATTTATAAAATACATTGGTTTGGCTACTTGAACTGTTGGTAAGACCATTACTTGTCCTGATTCAAGTTCATTTTACCCACTTATATTTTTTAAAGTTTAGGTACTAGCTGCCTAAGCCTAGGCAACTAGTGGAAAACTCCACAAGTATACATCTCACAAGAGTAAGAAATAGCTTAACTGGGACAATATAACAATTTCTGTTTAGAGAAGCAGGTCTCCTATTAACATGAGAATGCTTAGGATTAGACCTTATATGAATAGTATTTGAGTTCTTGGGGACTTTCAGCATTTTTTCAATGCATTTCTGAACTGTGTTTTCGATGTTAGGAAGGACCTGACTGTAAAAACAGTGTAGACTCAGATCATATTTTACTTGAATCTTCATATGAAATGGTTTATGTTGCATCCTAGTATGCCATAAGTTAAATGTATTTCATTTTGCAGTCTGGTTTTTGTTTCTCTCATTGGTTTGGGTCCACATGTAAATCTCTGAATCTATATGTAGACTAAAAGGGAAAATTTCAGAACGAGTGGCTGGCACTGATTTCAGAAGTCTGATCACAGTCAAATTTGAAAGTATTGGCCTGAGATACCATGTACTTTGGAAGATTTCTCACTCAATATCCGTTTGAAACCTGTTCATGCTTTACTGCAAACAGTGGTATTAACCTGTGTGTGTAAAAGTCCTTTCTTCAGCAAATTTTCATTGCATATATTCCTCCTTTGTATTTTTTTTTTTTTAATGTGTCTTTAGGGATTTTCTGAACTGGTCAGTAAGTAAGAAAATATTCCTGTGTCTTCTCATATATAAAACACCATAACCGCCCCACAACTCACTATTATTTGGAATGTAGCCAGGTGAATTATTAGTGGCAATTGTTCATTTGATGACTAATGTCTCAACCCTCAGAAATGGTGGGAGAGAGCCAGTAATCATTAAAGTTATAAAAAGCATTTCACGGGGCTATATATGCAGCCTTACTGGAAAGTGTTTACTCTTCTCTTCTGCTCTAGATCTGTGTCTGCTTTTCTTTTATCTTCAAGGAGATATTGAAAACAGTTTCTTTATTTTATTCTCTATTTTTCCAGGGCTTTACTACTTGATCTGGTGCCAGAATCTATGCAACTGCTAGTTGAGTTTGTCCATAAAGATAAACATCTTTTGCAGAGAACTCAAACCAAACATGAATGGAGCTTTTCTCCTTTATGTTCCTTTCTCCCCCACCCAGGTTCTGGGTGCGACTGGCAGCAGGTACTGAAAAACTCTGATTTGGCAAAATTTCAGCAGCTTTGTGTGCACACACACAAGACTTGATCCACATGAGCACCATGTAAAATCATGTGGGACAGAGTCTAGTTAAGGGATGTAGATGTTTTAGCTAAGGCTCTTATAATTTAATCTAATCAAACTGCTTTGTCAAAACCCCAATTTTGTTTGTTCATTTCCCTGTTTTCCTTTTTCTCAGTGTAAGATGATCATATTTATCACTAAATCAATGTGTTTTTTGTGATATTGTAATTTAGTCTATGAATGGTAGAACAGTGTAGATGAGCAGGATCCTCACACGACTTTCTTTTTTCCCCTGAAATGAACTGATGTTGCATGTTTTCCCTTTACATTTCACTTACCCTAGTGTGAACAAGAAATAAACAATCCAATTTGGTGGAGTTGAGAAAGGGGCATAAGTGAGGTGATAATCCATGTGAAAGGCTTGAGCAAGGTGCTTCAGAAATTTTTTGTATACATACATTATTATGTCATTGTTGTCAGATTTCTTATGAAGGACCTAAATACAGATCTGATTTGCTTCCATGACAGAAGACTAGCTAAAGCTTGTGGAAATTGGAAACATTATTTCTGCAGTCTGCATGCACAAGCCTAATGCTACAAAATGCCTTCTCTAGCAGTAACTAGTGGTGGCTGAAGGAAATTTTGGACATAATCAGAGTATAATCAGAAAAAAGAAAGAATGTAGTGAATGGGCAGATTTTACTGGCAAGATTTTAGTGTGTGTGCAATCCATGAGTAAAGGTTAGACAGTTGACCTGAAGGTCTGAATATCACTGCATACCCTTTCTGAATGCTGCTGCTGAGCAAAGCACTGCAAATTCCCATCATGAAAGAGAAAAAACCCCTATATCTGTATAGTAGGTAAACAAAAGTTGCTTGGAATATTCGTTTGGTCCATCCCTGTGGAAAGGAGAATTTCCCTGCTGAAACATGCTGTGAACACTGGTTGTTTCTCTCATGGTATCCTCATTCTGATTAAGCCTGGATGCCATTTCTTCAACTAGTCTTAGCCATCTATGGGTTAAATGCACAAATCTAAACTCCCTTTGCATTCAGTAGCAGGAAAGAGGCTCTGAAGAAGGCAACTCATTCCCTCTTTGGAGAGTGGTTGGAGAGTGCTGTGTCACGATCAGCCTAAGTCTGTATGAGATGTGATGCTGTTGAAATGGCTGGCCCCAAGCTCTCTCCTGTCCCCAGATGAGCATCTGTGCTGCCTTCCCTGTGATGGTTCTAGCAATCCGACAACAGTTCATTGAGGTGGATCTCTGTTCTTTCCTTATGCTCCTACAAAAGAAGAACACCTAGTGTTCACCAAGCTGATTTGACTCAATTCATGATCAGCATTACCAACGCCAGAGACTTGGCTGGGCCTGCCTGAGCATGGGTTAGGCGGAATTACAACAGCATAACAGCCATGGACTGGGAAAAGGTGAAACTTCAACCTCCCACGGCCAGGATGAATATCAGATTGGATTTTCCTATTTCTTTCCTGTAATTATAGGAAATGTAGACAACTAATGCTTAGAGGGTTGAAGTTGGGTGAGATGTATCTACCCCTTTGACTGGGAAAGTAAGAATAACGTACCGTGGAAGTACTGCAATACTTGGCTTACTTTTTATACAGAAAAGCATCCAAACTACAATCATATTTGCTGTCAGAAATAGTTAATAGGGTTAAAAACTTCAGCTCTAGCCTTTCCCTTGGTTTGTATAGTTACAGCATCTGTCTTCTTTGCTAAACTGCCCTATTTCACAGAAATTATAACCAATTATAAGACAGATCTGTATCTAAGGATACCTAAACATCTGCATTGTCAGTATCTGAAGTTAGGTAGGTTGAATTCCATCCAGCCTGGTCATGCAAGACTGCTTCTGTAGAAAAACAGGCTGAAACGGGTCAGGAATTTAAAATAATTTATTCCCCCTGCATTAGTCTAAATGAGCATTTAAAAACAATATCGGAGTTGACTCTACAGCAACACAAAGTGCATTTGCTGTGTGCGGGGAATACACAGTTGAAAATTTCAGTTAGAGTTCAGTGAGGGGTACCAAGGATGCAATGGGAATTGAAGCCCTAATACTGCAGCTGGGCTTTCCTCTTAGCTTCAGCAGCCCGGGATTAAGTCAATAGCGAAGAGGATATTATCAATTAACATGTACAATAAGTGACTCTTCGACTTAATTACCTGGAGCGTTATCCTAGCTGTAAGAGATGTGTTAGCAGTACATTTGCAGTACATACTCGTGTCCAAACCAGACTATTCAGTTTCTCCAAAATCACATTGAAACTGAGGTTAAAATACCTTTGTGACACTTCTTCACAGCTCAGCAAACACAGTGTCAAAAATAAACTTAGCTCCCATTTCACCAATCTGAGCAATGCCAAATCATCAAGAATGTTAAGTCACCTCTTTGAACAGGAACAGAATGGGCTGCATTTGTCATGCTCCTGACAAGGCATGACCAAATTTACCCGTGACTAACAAAAAACCATGGTCAGTAAAACCACTTTATAATTAAAAAGGCAGGTTCTGCTTTGTTCAGTTCTTCCAGCATAGTTATTAATACACATCCATTTCTCAATTCCTTCCCGGGAATAGAACAGCAGTTTAAACAAAAGTAGCTCCGTTATATTTCTGCATTGCTTTGCTTTGTCGTTATTCTGTTCTGGTGACAAGTTCACTTGGAGGTTAAGGCAGTCTAATCGCATCAACTACAAGCTTTAACACTAAGGAGTGGCTGGATGCTATGATTTTTCTGGTGATAAAGCTGACTAAAGAAGTTCCTACCTCAAACCTAGCCACAAACCCCTGTCCTTTGGAGGTAAGCCAGTTTTCCCTTCCGAATCTCGCTCAGGTAGCTCAGATATATGTATGTTTATGCTCTAAATTGGATCAAGAAAGTGATCCAGGTTCTGAAAAATTGCTCAAAAATGTGGGCTTTTTTTAACCTTTACTAATGCTATGTTTATAGTCAAATAAGGAATGTGTATGTTCAGATCAACACCAGGCAATTAAAGATCATGTATGTTCAATGAAATAAAAAACAAGGTGAAAGGCAAACCCACGGAAGCTTGCTACACTTTTGCTTTTTATTAGCTAGGCCAGCCCTGGCTTTCAATCATTCGGCTTTTATAGAGAGCATCAATGAATTTTCCCAGCATAAAAAGGTATCATTTGTCCCATTTACTCATGACAGATGTGGAAGATGTTGTGAGTTACATCTCTTCACTGCCTCTGTATCTTCCTGTTTGATGCTGAGATTCAGATGATCTTTTGACAGCTCCTTGCAGAGAATTTGCTGGGATTAGCAACCCAGTAGAGATGAGGTACTTTTATTAGTTAATAAAAAAAGAACAAAAGTGTGTGGTCTTTTGGGAAAAGTTAGTTTCATTTGTGCTGCTGGATGTGCGACACAGCAGTGCAGGTCAGATGCAACTTGCTGACACTTGATTGCAAGGCTTTTCTCAATGCAGATCCATCTTCTCTGATCGAAGGTCCCCACTGGTTTCATTCTCCGACTAGACAGCTGTACTTGACCATAAAGTCTGCTTTAAAGAATATGCTTTGTACCTCACGCTGCCTAATTTTCAGCTTCAAGAGTCCTCGGTATCTTCAAAGCAACTTCAGGAGCAGCAAACTTCTGCTTGTTTTTCATCCAGCTTCATTCTTAGCAAGGATGTTGTGGTGGGTGGAGCAGTCCTTTGATCGGAGACTGGAAAGCAGCACATGTGCAATAGCCTTCTTGCACATAGGCATTTGCTATACCTATGGTTGGACAGTCCCTATCTTTTTCCATTCTCGAGACAGGTTTTCGGGCAGCTTCTGCTATGATCAAAATGTCAGCACATATTTCTTCTAGATGAGGTTTTTGATTGGAAATAACTTGTGTAAGGGGAAGAAGCATTTCTTTCTCTAGGACAGTGGTGTCCTGCTTTTTTTTTTCCTAGGTTGAATTACTGAGCACTACAATGCTCGGTATTTTGAGGCAAAGAGTTTTTTATTCAATCTATGTACCTGGCTACCCAAGTTAAATTCATTTAAATTACACAGCAAGAATGTGGTGGGATGGCAGTGTTAGGTTAGCAGTTGGACTTGATTATCTTAATGGTCTTTTCCAATCTAAACGATTCTATGATTCTAAAGGTATAGAGGCAATGGTTCAGATCCTTAGCCATTGTAAACCACGATGGCTCAGAGGCTTCACAGCCACAAGACTTGGCTTAACCAGAATCCTCTTCTTTTGGAGGAGGTGTGCTTTGAATTTTATCTTCCATCTGTGGTACTGTGCTACACAAGCTCTGAAACTGATATAGACCTTCAGGAGAAAGAATTTATCAGTTCATGTATCTTTGTTTATAACATAGCAAATTTATGTTTCCTGCCTTCTTTTAATAGCATTTCAAAAACAAACTTTGTCAATGATCATTAGAAAAGCCTATGCAACTCATAACTTCCTTCATGGCCTGCCATTGTTCAGCTCCCAGCCAAACTGGGAATATTAAATTGCACCGCAGTTCAGTTTTCATAGAATCATAAAATGTTCTGGGATGGAAGGGACCCCTAGAGGTCATCTAGTTCAACCCCCAAATCAGTGAAATTTTAAACTGTTCTTGTTAATAAGTAAATTAGCTAGCCAGGTCCACAGCCACAGGAACCTGAAGCAGGACATCATTACTTCCGTGTTTTGCTGATAAATCTTAATCATAACCCAAAGGCCTGTGTCCAGTAATGAAGAAAAACTCCAACACTAGTCTTAGTTTCTGGAATGTCTGTTAAGCTGTCTAACAAGGGGCCATACGGATAGCTCTAACCCTTAAGTTCTTGCCATTATAGAGAAATACTTTTCAGTAGAAAACAGCCTTAATACAAGTATTTTGCATTCTAGTCAGCATGGTCAGAATGTTCTACCGCACCCGGCTGTATAGCAAAATATCTGCTTGGTGGTAAAAAGCTATTAAGCAGTTAAAAATAGTAGTTTTTATGCTATATGACTCATACCTACTTTTCATGTGCTCTCTAACTTTCCTGTAGTTGTTAGATTGATTTGCCCGGTGGAGCAAGCAATCTCAGGGTGAAGCGACTGGAAGTTTTAGTCAAAGCAAGAGCGCACTCCCTGGCTTACTGTTCTGCCTCAAACATGCTGATGAGCCACTGAACCTAATTATGGCCTAGGTAAGATCTGGAAGGCTATGGCACAGGCAGCGCTATCTTGATCTGTCTATAGTGCAGCTCTTTGACAAAGAATTAGACAAAATCAATTTGGTATGTAACAGGCCATGGATCATTTGTTTTTCCGACCTTCAAAAAATAGTCTAATGCAATGAAGATTTACAGTAAGATTTATGCACATTAGGACAATACCTCCCTACAGTCTTCATTCCAAAGCTTTCATAGTTTTGTCAGTCATTTTAATTCAACATCATAACAAAAGAAAGTCTAATTTTCTTGAGAGAGAGTTCTCGAAGCCCGTTAAGGAGGGCTGCCCCAGGGATCCCCGCAGGCACCCTTGCAGCTGCAGCGTTACACAGGGAGAATGGTCAGGCTTTGCCTGAACCCAAACATCTACCACAAAAAAACCCCAAAACCAAGAAAAAAAAATGGTACAGGAGAGCTGGCCCTGGGTGGAAGGTACCTAAAAGCTGTTCGGGTAAGAACCAGCACCAAGGGCTCCTACCCTATTTAGAGAGCTGCTCATTTAAAAAAGGAAAACTTTGAAGAATCAGTCATTTGAGCCCCTGCGCATTTCAGATCTGCAAAGCAAGCAGGGCACCATGCCATGTTTCCCTTTTCCTGGGACTTGTTTCAGAGGGCTGGTTCCCGAAGAGCTGTCAGCCAGCTGTGCTTCTTAGCAGTGATGCTGAAGTGCTCGCTCAGGAAAGGAGGTAGGAGGCATTTAAATCACTGTCGCAGGCTGCCAAGATCAAAGCAGAAGTTGCACATTTGTAAAAGTGTAATGTGGCAGAACATCTAATAGCTGTAGAGTGGCAGCGCAGCCGGTGTTAGGAGCGCAACATGTGAGTGGCCTTTGCCTGGGACATGGCTGGTGGCACCAGCAGGAGCTGCCTCCCTCAGTGGGAGAGCAAAGGGGGAGAGCCCCAGAGCCTCCTTGCAGAGGGCTGGAGCAGGAAAATGAGACTGGCCTGAGCAGGGGAAAATAAGCCAAAGAAAGGGGAGGGAAACATCCCCAGGTCACTCTAAGGATCTGGAGAAGGAGCACACAACTCTGACCTGTGAGTTTTCACAGTGTCATTAGCTCTTTAAGGACCTGTGCCCCAAAACTCTCAGCCATCAGAGGGCAAAAGAAGAGACTTGCTATGGTGCCCACTCTTAACTCTCTTAACTGTCATTACAAAATTCAACTGATTGAAATTGCTACCGACACAGGGTGGATAAGAGGGTAATTAGGCAGCCATGTCACTGCTCTTGTTTAATTTGTATTACCAAAGCAGCTAGAAACAGGGGGCATTTCTGCATCACTGTGTGTTACACAAACATGGAGCAAAGAGACGGTCCCTCTCCTCTCAGCTTGCAATCTTAACACCCACAAAAAAGAGACCTGAAAGAAACAACAAAAATGTTGAGATGCATGAGAGGTAGCAGGGTAAGCATCTCCCTAGGACCTGTCCATGCTGAGGTAAGGAGGATAAAGGGGGGGCTGCTGAGGAGGAAGGCACACATGGCCTTTGCCTGACACAGCAGAGCTGCTGAATGGATATGCCAGCGGGGTGAGACGGCAAAGTCATGGGTTGAGGGAGAAAAATCCTTGTGGTGATGTTCTAGCTGCACATCAACAGCACAAGGTGACATTTGTCATTGCCAGAGCAAAAGCACCGGCTGAGACATGGGATTGTAACGCCGGGAGCAAGTTGACAAAACAGCCAGGACATGCAGAGGTGCATCCCAGGCAGCCTGCGTCAGCCCCGAGGAGCAGAGAGCTGGGTTATAAATAACGACGACGTACTGTTGCTGGGGCTAGGCAGTCAGTTGTAGCCATAAGTGTTTGTTTAAAAAAAAAAAAAAAGGTAAAAAATGGCATTCCCCCCCCCCCCCCCGCCCTAGGATTTAGAGCTTGTCAAAGGTGTCAGTCTGACAGTCCTGGAGCCTGAAGTCCTCTCATTATCTGCAGAACAGGTGCAGCACGGGAGGCAGCGGGACAGGATTTTTCAGCGCTGATCTGACACGCCTGCCTTCAGCAGTAAGATGCCAGTTCTCTGTGACAGATAAATTGTTGATCTCCTGACGGAGTCTGCAATTTGTGGTGGTAGGAGCAGTGGGGTTCGGCGAGCGATTGCACTCTCACTGCGAGCCGAGTCGAGGCAAACCACACGCTTTGGATAACTTGAGAGAGAATTCATTGTGTGCATTACAGGCAAGACCTATTAAGGTGTAATTTAACCCAGGACCTCACAGACAAAAATTAGGGCCCCACTTCAGCAGTTCAGCATTTTGCCACCAAAGTTCTGCGTGTTGGCTTCCAGACCCGTCAATCATTCAGTATCTTACAAATTCCTGTCTTGGAGCTTGTTATCCTTCTTGACCTGGATCTACAAACAGGGGTGTGAAGTTTTTAGGAAAAACTGGTGAGAGGAGCATGAGCCAGGTTTGGTGTAGAATTGACAGAGCCGCCTCACATGGATGCTTCACCCAGTCATGCATGCTTCCATTTAGAAGCTGTTTTTCAATCGGTGTTTGTCATCTGCTAAATGCACAAGCAGTTCAGCCTCTCAGGACCTGCTGTTCCCAATAGCCTGGAGGCTGGATGAACAATCCTGCAAACTCAGGAGGAACCAGATCTCCCATGTCCTGGTCTCTGCAGAAGTGCCCTAACCACTTGGCAATCATGCAAGAGGCAGGGACCACTGCTACTGCATGTTTTGAGCTGACATCTCTGCTGCTTGAGTCCCTGGTAACAGATGATAGGACGAGGGGGAATGGTTTGAAGCTGCACCAGGGCAGGTTTAGGCTAGACATTAGGAAAAACTTCTTCACCGAAAGGGGGGGCAGGCACTGGAATGGGCTGCCCAGGGAGGTGGTAGAGTCCTCATCCCTGGGGGTATTTAAAAGAAGGATAGATGAGGTGCTTAGGGACATGGTTTAGTGGTGGGATGGCAGGGTTAGGTTAAAGGTTGGACTCGATGATCTTAAAGGGCTTTTCCAACCAAAGTGATTCTATGATTCTATGATTATAAAGACAGCTCCTGGTATACCTGGCAAGGGCCTCTTCTTTCTGACTTAGGTATGAGGATGCCTGGTCTTGATATCATAATTTTCTACATCTCTAATCTCTATCCATAGTCTTTCTATCTCCATGGGTGGAGCAGGTTTTATAGGTTATTAAACCACAGGTTTATTCTAAACTAAGAATTAGTTTAACCCAAACTGCAATGCATCTGGGCAACATGGAAAGAACTGGTCAAGCAAAAATCCCTCATGCCTTAGATACGTGTGATAGGTAGGTACCTGCTTTTTTCCCCCAACTTTTCTTCATGTCTTGAACACGTTTTGTATCTCACCCTCAACCTTTAATTCCTTACTGGCATAGTCTACGGTTAGCCACAGTTTAGCTTGGGGCTTCAGTTTATTTTCTTTGTTATTCACATCAGGCAAACTGGCTTGTAAACTCTTTGTGCTCATTTAATGCTTGGAATTATACTTGTTGTGTTTAGGAGTTTTACCGGTTCGTACCAGGTTCTGGAATTACTATCAGTATCGTTTGGGCTAGCAGTATACCTTTTTGACTTGCATTTTGGTATTCTGCACTGCCGCTGGAAGATGTCACTATTTTATGGTATGTGTTCAAAATTAAACAGATACTTTCAGAAAGCTCCACACCTACTTCCTTTTCAGATATGGATTATCTGTGTGTGTGCAACAGAAAATGTGAGCTTTATCACACACTTCCCTACCACCTTTTTTGATGTCAATAGTAACATTCTCCATCAACAGCAAATAGGGTGGATATGTCTTCTTGCCTGATTTAAAATATAGCAGAGATATATATACACTGAATATTTTTATACCACTACTTTCCATTTTGCCATCTGCATCTACTTTATTTGAAGGAAAGCTTGTTTTCTTGAGTATGTTTAGAGTGGCTTTTATTGTCTTTATGAGTATTGTTTGCTTTCCTTACGCATATTTTTCAGCATTCCCTTTCATCCACTCTTTATGCATACAATCTTTATGCATTGATTTGTTTCAAATTTTTATTAAACAGTAATGCTTAATCCTTTTTTTTTTTTAAAAAAAGCAATGGGCTTTTTGCCCATAGCATTTATGCAAACTTTCATTTCAGAGCATTATTGAACCACATTTAAAACTAGTCATCTATGCCAACGGTCGCTTTAATTTTTAGAAAACTGGCAGTTTTAAAGGCAGAAGTTTTTACATCATCTATTGCGGCCTTGTCTGTTTGTACAACACAAATGTAATCAGATCATGATCATTGCTACCTAGGCAACAGTTAATTTTTAGGTCATCTTGTACTGCTGATTGGCTTGTAGAATACTGCATCCCCTGGAAACAGGCATTTCTTGTTTTCTAGGAGAAAAACTACTCTAAACTGCAGCTATTTGCTGTCAAATGTGTAGATGTCTTTTTTGAGCGATCATTGTAAAGTCGTTTCAAAATACGGAACGCCTTTAAGCAATGGTGCTTAAAATTTGATGACATGGACTATTCAATTATCTGAACAAGTTACTCATGCAAGAAGGGGTCATAACTTCAGAAGCAGATGATCAGCCCTTCAGAGCGGGAAGACAGGTAATATACCCGTTCAGAATCGCTCGTTTTGTGAGGGAATGAGACCATTTGATCTATACACGCCCTAGGGGAGACCCACAGTTTCAGGAATAGTCTGTCGTGCCTGGACTGGCAGCTTCAAGGCATGCATTTCTCCTCTCTCCTCTCTGAAAGTGCAGCATTGCCAGGTGCGACGGGGAGATGAGCTCGAGACTCCAATGATCTGGTTGGAAACGGCATCTCTGGGACTTCATGGACAATCTATCTGGTCCTGCCTGGCAATTCTTCGATTGCTAAGGAGGTATGAAACAGGTGAGCGTGACAGCTTCTTGTTCTGCGGACCTCTGATGTTAGAGCTCGCAGGTCCTGCCCAGCTGCTAATCCCTTTCTTGCTGTCTGCTGCCTGTGCTGATGCCAACCCAACTGCTCGTATACTCACAGGGACTCTGTGTCAAGCCCCTGGAGGAACACCAATGTTGTCCAAGGTGGCAGAGTCCCCTTCTACTGTTCAGCACCCAGCAACTGGAAAATCTCCCTCCACCTCCCCAACCTGCAAGGGAGGCATTAATTCAGATTATATTGCCATTGATTCGTCTTCAAGAGAGGAAGGTGGCACTTTGCATATTAACAGATTGAAATGATACATCCGTTTTCAGTGTTAAATAGGGCAAACAGTCAGGAGGTATTTATAGTAAGTTCTCAACCTTACTGTAAGTTTTTATGTTTGAAACACTTGGGTAACATAACCACTCAGCTTTTTAAGTGGTTGCCATAGGAGGAAAGAGAAACATTTACAGGCAGCGAAGGAGAACTAAAGCAAGTCTTGCAAGGTACTGTTCTGCATTATCTCAGGCACTTCAGTGTCAATGGGGAATTGGGCATGGCAGGCATCCAAGTGCTCAGCTTTTTACTACCAGCGATGTTCCTTCTAATGTTTTTCTCTTTGAGGGAAATTCATCAGATGTAAAACCTGAAGACACATTATACTGTTCTGATCATCCTCCATTACTCTTGATCCATACATGTTTTAATACAGCTAACCCCAAATGTTCAAAATTCACAAATCACACTCCCATCAGTGAAATTGAGTTAGAAGCCAGAACTTTTTAAGGAAAACCCATAAATAATAAAAAGCTTTTTTATTTCCTTCTCTTTTATGAGCTGTTAGGGTACATATGAGTCACTATCATAAGGATTCTTTTGTGAAAGTTAGGTCTAGATATTTCTCCTTGCCTTACTTTCCTTTCACCTTGCCTTGCTTTTCCCTTTTCCCATCTTCTGTCCTCTCATGTGTCCTCATCGATGCTGAGATTCTCAGAAATAATATGATCCTGGACTCTAAGAAAAAATCTCCATATCACATGCCTGCTTATAAGAACCAAAGCATTAGCAATACTGGAGTTTACCCTTGTGGACAGGGTTCTGAGGCTGCATTTTAGCTGCCTTTTTGAAGATGTTTTTGGAGGAATGATGCTTCTTTTCTCTCTTTCTGGTTAAGAGAAGTCCTGGGTAATAAGGTGTCCTGCTCCATTTTATCTGTCTCAGATCTTTAGACACTGAAGATGAAGATTGTGAGTTAGTCTTGTCCTTGGCTTCAGCTCTTTAAGGGAGGGACGGTAAGGCATATCCTTCTCGTGAGATCAGTTTCAGTCTTTCTGTGGGCCATGGCTTGAAAATATGATTAAATCTGGTATATTGTTTTTAAATGATCGCAAAAGATCCTTGACTATTTAGCAGGACCTGTAAAAAAAAAAATAAAAAAATTGCCTTGCTTTAGACCATGGAGGTGGGATTCAATAACTTGAAATGCCTGCGCTTATGTGTCTACATATGAACTGGGTGTCAAATCTCTGTTAAATGCGACGGAGATTTCTGGAGGAAGTGACTCGGCTAAACATAAGGCTATAAAGTCATTTTATGCCACTCAGTCTCCAGAATCTGTTTCGGAAAGAGCAGTCTCCCATAAACTTGTGTCATGTCTGCCCACCCTGTGTAGGTATCTGGGATGCTCCTGAGCATCTCCAGTAGTCCCAGACCCTTATGGGACCCCCGCCTGGCCATCTGAAATTGCTCAGCTGACATGTGGGTGTCTGCTCTGGAGGGAGACGAATCCCTCTTCACACATGGCATAAGGAGCAGTCTATTAAGTTATTTTAAATACAGGCATCTCGTGCATCTCTGATACCCTAATGCATATGAGACATCTGCACTGGGCTGGCAGAGCTGTTGTGAGGCACATGCCTCGAGGGCATGGTGTGGAGTGGTGGCTGGACGTAGGGTGGGATGCCCTAGGGCAACTCACACGGGCCAGAGCACGGGCAAATAAACTGATTTCTGACATATCCTAGATTTACACGGAGTATATTGGGAACTAAGGCACCCAGCTCACAACAAGACACCTTGAACTGTCTTAATCTGTGAACAGAATTGGTTGTTATAAGGTGCAAACATATAGAGTTTAAAACTCACGTAGATATTTCATCCAGTGGTGTTTGTGCTACCAGTTGTAACCCACCTGCACAAACAAAGGCGAGATGTTCTCCTTCTTATAAGAAAAACTCAAAGGCAATGATTACATATACAGTGGGGATTTTTGGCTCAGTTTCTGGATTATTACTTTTTGTCTTCATATGTCTGCTTTTTTTTTAGTTCAGTGTTGTATTCTGAAATTTGTATTGCACGCTTTCTAAATTCCCTAATGCATTATTAGAAAAGCACACCAAATTATGGGTTTTCAATTGCAAGATGCGTATCCACCTCTTTGCATATGCATTTTATGTAAAAAGATGAGCATGCTTCTAATTTGCTCACTACTGTGTGACCTTTGTATTATGGTTTTGCTACGAGAGTTTCAAAAATTGTTTCGGACTAGTGGATCCTGTCTGAAGGAACAAAACAACAAATAAATCATTGCTTTTTATTAAGGCTAATACATGCTAATAAATGCTAATGTCATTTTCTAAAGTACCAAATAGTGATACCAGACTCCAGTATAAGAATCAGTGGATTAGTCTCAGGTAGGCGAGAGATGGATAAACCATTGAGCTCCAAGATCAGACATTAAAAAGGAAAATGGAAGAAAGGGTGTATTTTAAAACACTGCAGTCAGATTGCTTTTTGTTGCTGTGGGTCCCTGTACAGATCTTCCCTTTTCTTCCCAGGGCTCGCGTTTCCATAGTTCCTGTGCTTCTATGAGCCCCATGGGGCCACCTTTGGCACCCGCTGCTGTCTGAAATAGTGGCGGATGCTTGTGTGTGGGCAACCGAACCGAGCAGGTGAAGGCTTTGAGGTTTTGCCTTTTGCCGAGACCATGAGGACACATTTGGCCTGTCTGCGCTGCTTCTCCCCAGCAGACAGAGGTCTGGTGTCTTCCCCGTGCTGCCTGAACATCCCCTCCCAGTACAGAAGGGTTCCTCTGCTCCGCGGAGTCCTGGGGTACGGCATTTAGGCAAGTTTAAGTCTTTCCAGTGCCCCCAAAAACAGAGATGTTATGTGATCCCAAGGTCACTACATTTCATGTAAGACATGTCCTAGTTTAGTCTTCCTGGCATACACACGATCCCAAGGTCACTACATTTCATGTAAGACATGTTTAGTCTTCCTGGCATACACACAGAGAGATTTTACTCCACTTTGCAAGAGTAAAACAGAGATCTCCCCTGACTAAACCGGAATCCCAGAAGTTAAGTATACGTGTGAAAAAAGCAAAAGAGCGAAGGGCTGCTATCAACATAAAGTCAGTCAGCCACGAAAAAATATTGCAAAGGATAGGGAAAAATTAATGCCAAGGATCGAGTTGTTATAGATCCTCACCAACTGAGAAAAGAACAAGACTCTAGATTTTTCTGTGGGGGCTAGGAGCAATTTCTACCAGATTTTAGGTGAACAACAGAATTGCGATGTTTTCACGTGTTCTTTTCTTCTGGTTGAGACAGACAACCAACTGCTTGTCACAAGGACTCGTATTTACTATGCCCCAGGTGGGAAGGGAATGATGCACAAATGTAATTCTTTCTTTCCGCTGTACTTCTGAGACCTGCCCCAGCAGGCTGTGGTAACACCTGCCCGCCCACAAACACAGAGCCACACGATAAGCTTATCGTGCAAAAGATCGGTTAATTGGATTAATTGTACAATAGCAGAGACTTTCAGGAATAGTCACAGGGAAACAGATGGTCACTTCAACAGAGAAGGTAGCTGGATTTCCACTGCAGGTTTTTTTTTACACTCAGAAATCAACCTTCCTGGAGAGCTGATGTCTTGGATGAACTTGGGAGAGTCTGAGCTCTGCCCATGCCACGCAGCTTTCGAAAGCCCCTGGTGTCCAGGGCTGGCACCATGGCTGCGGAAAGCTCCTGGGGTGCAGCCAACACAAAATACTGCAAAAGCTGGAAGTGAGAACCATTAAACACCAAGCAAAGGAGCCATCGCTGTCTTTATTTTTCCCTTTATCTCTTGTAAAGTACATGGAAGAAGACAGTTGCTGTAAGCATTTTTCAGCCCTTTCTCAGCCTTGTTGCTACTTTTCTGCCCACTTTTAACCAGAGTACTGTAACAGCACAATTGACAAGAGAGAGGATATTTTCTGTTCCTTGAAATCAGAGGCTTGCTGTGCCCTGCTAGTTTTGCTACCCATTAGCCGGAGGGAAATCTGATGTTTTTGCTTGTCTGGTACATTGAAAAATGCCCCATCCAAGGAATTAGAGAAAGAAAATAGTGACTGAACATACAAAATAGACAGAGAGATGACAGCTGGATGATGGCAATAATATGTAATCTTGAGAATGAATTTTGTTCATTAAGCCTGCAGGGATCCCACACTCAGCTTCTGTAAAACAAGGTCTTTAAAAATTGCACATAAAGACTAAAATGGCCATAATACTTCCTTTTGTAAGTGATGAAGCAATCACTTAAAAACATGAACCACAGCTCTGCAACGCAACTTGGGTCTGTGTGTGACCAGGACGCAAAGACACGAGCTCCTTTGAAAAATGATTGCTACCAAGGAGCTCTGCAGTAAAGCTATGAGAATACGAGAAGCTGTATCTCTCTTTAAGTAACACAGAGAAGCAGTTGCATTTTGGTGTTTGCTGTTATTAGTTGCCTTCTGTATGCCATCCTTCTTTTAAAATCCTCTTGTGAGCTGCCCTGTTTTCCTTTTGTCATGTTTCCATTTCGGAAGTGAAACTCTGGACCCAGTGCAATCCGCTGAAGTCTTGTCTTTGCTTGCCTGTTGGCAAGCACTCATATTTGGTTCACCTCAGCAGCCCAGACAAAAGCCTGTGCTTTTTTGTATATCCCGAGCCAATCTCTTATCATGTAACCCTTCCTACTTCCTCACTGTCTTGCTGAAAAAATGCCTTCTCATTCTTCCATCGTCTTCACCGGTGGCACTGGCAGTAGGTGCAAGCAGACGCCCAAGGACCCCAATAACTTCACTAATAGATACTCTTAGCTCTAATACTGGTGCAGTTAGCAGTTGTGTACTGAGGGTTTATGTGTACCTTGGAGTATGATGGAGCTAACTAACCGTGTTTGCAAGCAGGGAACCTCAGGTACCAGTACAGACTGGGGGATGACCTGCTGGAAAGCAGCTCTGCCAAGAGGGACCTGGGAGTCCTGGTGGACGACAAGCTGACCATGAGCCAGCAGTGTGCCATTGTTGTCAAGAAGGCCAATGGTATTCTGGGGTGCATTAAGAGGAGTGTGGCCAGCAGGTTGAGGGAGGTTATCCTCCCCCTCTACTCTGCCCTGGTGAGACCCCACCTGGAGTACTGTGTCCAGTTCTGGACTCCCTGGTTTAAGAAAGATGAGGAACCCTTAGAAAGAGTCCAGAGGAGGGCAACAAGGATGATTAGGGGACTGGAGCATCTCCCCTACGAGGAAGGGCTGAGAGAGTTGGGCTTGTTCAGCCTGGAAAAGAGAAGACTGAGAGGGGACCTCATCAACACATACAAATATCTCAAGGGTGGAAGTCATGAGGACGGAGCCAGGCTCTTCTCGGTGGTGCCCAGAGACAGGACAAGGGGCAATGGGTACAAACTGAAACATAAGAGGTTTCAGATGAATATGAGGAAGAACTTCTTTCCTTTGAGGGTGACGGAACACTGGAACAGGCTGCCCAGGGGGGTTGTGGAGTCTCCTTCTTTGGAGATTTTCAAAGCCCGCCTGGATGATGTCCTGTGCAACCTGCTCTAGGTGAGCCTGCTTTAGCAGGGGGGTTGGACTGGATGATCTCCCGAGGTCCCTTCCAACCCCTGCCATTCTGTGATTCTGTGACTTGATCAATCCATACATTCACTTCCTTTTTCATATCTAAATGACTTTTTCAGATTTGTCAATAAATAATAGAAACACATTGAGTAAATCCGTCATTCATTAAGTTGCTGGGGCATCATTTTATTCATATAAGGTATCTTTGCACAAATCAGCAAGAACTAGTCACAAAAAGCCAGTTACATCTTTAATCCATACTTGTAGTAGTTAGAGGCTTTTTTGCAAATGTGTAGAGTAAGGAAAGCCGAGCTTCAAAAAAAATGGGTAACTGTATTTACTACACAGAGACTTGTTAATAAATAGACTGAGAGAAGGAAAACCAAGTTAAATGGTATGGGCAAAAATCAGTTGAGCCTGTGTAAACTCATCAATTAAACCTCAGAGAGTCTGGGGCTGTCTGCGTGGGCACTGTGAGCTCTGCTGCTGCTGACTGAGACCAGACTTTTCTAATTAACGTGAGTCTCCAGGGACCACTGAATTGATGGTGGGTTTTGTGCAGGTACCTGATCGCCACTGTAAATAGAAGCTCAGAAATTCAGATGGCAGGTGCTTCACTATGTGCTGCTGACATGTATTTTCTCTCTGCATGCAGAACGTGGAGTCCCACAAAAGGGTTGCCCAGGCACTGCTCTGAAAATTCAGTCCACACAAGTCAGCTTCTTTTTCATTCTTGTAATTCAGCCTTACTGAGAAGAAGTATGACCGTACATATACACAATTTTATTTAAGCGATAAATAGCATACTGCATAAAAGTGTATTTTCTCATAATTTCCAATAGTATTTAAATACACCAGAGGTTTTTGCTTTGTGCACTTTTGGTAGGAGGTTGTTGCGTATTGACACATTTGCCTCAACAGCGGAGAGGAATGTCTTATTAAAATTGATGGTTTCTACTACATGACCTTTTCAAA
This sequence comes from Egretta garzetta, assembly GCF_000687185.1. NCBI lineage: Eukaryota > Metazoa > Chordata > Aves > Pelecaniformes > Ardeidae > Egretta > Egretta garzetta. The sequence goes on along the minus strand of NW_009258303.1, from coordinate 184,210 downwards.
AAGCATTTTACATTTTACTTGAGATTCCCAAGCAGTTGAAAGCCTACTATTCGCATTACATTTCTGCCCCGTTTAATTTCCTCACTCCTCTTCTGTCTTGAAACAATTAGAAACCAGACAGGCTTTTCTCCAGCTTTAAAGGGGAGACTGCTCCTTAATGGAATGCAAACAGCACCTTCTCAGAAACAACATTATATACTTACGTGGATGGAGATACAGGTGATTAGTGACTAAATAATAAATCTGGACTGCATCTTCACTGGGAAAATTAGAAGTGTCAGGGCATGAGCTTAGGCACTGGGACGTAGCTGCGATGCTGGGGAGATCTTACAGCAGTGCCTGGCGTGCTTTTAGACCATGCCAGACCACAGAGAGGGGACCAGTTTCAACTGCATAGGCTGGCTCCAGGTTTCACGTTCTCCTAAGCAAACTGGCAAATATTCCCATTCCTCTCAGTAATGTGTTTTAAGCAAATTTTGAATACCTCTTGGGATAAAGTCACAGTTCAGGCACCTGGGCAGAGAAAGCTGTTCAGAAAAGAAGAAAGGGTGTGGGAAGAAACAGGCATAAAGCTGGAAGTGGTTTTGGCTTTGCTATGGTAAGGTGAAGCCAGAGATAGAAGCAAGGGGATGCGCTGCAACAGCTAGATGAAAGCCCACGGGGAGAGAGCTGGAGAAGGGCTGCAGAGAGGACCCAGGATTTCAGCTGCCAGAAGAAGAAGCCGCAGGGGGAAAATGAAAAAGAAAGGATGAAGCCCAAAAGCTCTGGAGATGCAAAGAGTTGGTGGCGATGTTGAGACTTCAGGAGGAGTCTCAGTGAATCAACCTTTGGTGAGAGATGGAGGTCCTCAGCAGCCAGCTCACACTTTTCGATGCAAGTTCACCACCATCATTTGAAAAACAGCCGGTTTTGCCTCCGCAGTGGCGCTACCCTCATTTTCTGAGGAGAGAAGAAGGTGCGGGCTAAAGAACAGGGACACAAGGGTTAACGCCCCTGAGGACTTCATTTTAATGTTTCTTTCTCAGAAGCACATTTCTGGTGCCATGCTGGGATGCTAACAGATGAAGCATGTGTGGCTCCATGTCCCGTAATATTTCAACCTTTTATCTTCTGGTCCAGCGAGGAAGTGGTGCAGAACTGAAATGCCACCCATACTGTGACAATTCATGTGTTGCTTTAAGTTTTAAAAATGTTCTGTTGTTCATGGAAATATAACACCACCAGAAAACCAATAGGAACCATTGGTTTTATTTACTCTCCTTAAACAGCAGCTTTTTAGCTGCAGCAGATCCATGTTGCCTTTATAAATATCTGCCAGTGATGGGTCCAGTTGGATTAAAATAATTGGGCAGTTAAAGTATCAACCCAGGGAAAAAAGTTCATTATAAGAAGTGCGAGGCCAAAAGGAAGCCATCCAAAACTGTTGCTATTGTTCCTTAACTTTTTGTTGTATCTTAGAACACAAGCTGAAATTTGACGTTAAATGACATACGCTAATCCCAACAGCTTGTGTCCATACGTTGTTGAGGTATATCAATTACATATTGTGCTCTTTTGTCACAATTTAAGATTTTTGCATTTCCACCTCAGCATTTAAAATATGTTTGCTGCAAGTGGAAAGGATGATGGCAAAACACTGCGGAACTGCTTCCAAATATCTTGACCTTGAACTGGATCTCTCTTGCTGCCAGCGTAAGGCTGGCTGCTGCTGTTCCTCATCCAGGGGCGGTTGACTGAAAGCTTCTAAACCTGAGGGTGAGCAATAGTGGGTGACAAAACACGTGCGTGTGCACATATGAGGCGGAACACGTGTTTGTATATAATTCAAGAAATATGGGGTTTGATGTCCTGAGCATTTGTGTAAGTCACTTGCGGCCATTTGATGTTGGGAACAGCTAACAGCGGGACGCTACAGAACCCACCCAAACAAACCAGAAAGAGGTATTTGAAACAAACTCTCCAGTTGCAAGGATAATTCTGTATCCTTTTCTACACTATATAATGCATAGTTGTCAATCAATCAGCTACGCAAGCAAGGGAAATAGGTTTTTTATAAAATAACTGATTTTGAAATTGCAGAGCAAGTAAGCACACAGTATGTTTTAAAAGGAGTTTGTCATTTAAGTGTTCTCCTTCAATAAAAAAGGACTGATATTTATTTAATAGGCTTTTATTTCTGGAGTTGCTAAATCCGTTACTGCTAAAGTAAGAGAAAACCAAGTGATTATTGATGTATGCTCTAATTAATCATTTCCCTCTTTTTCCAGATCTGTGTCAGCATCATCATTGCTTCTATTTTAATAACAGAAGACATTAACAGAAGACACAATAACATGGGCGGGGGTGTAGAAAACCAGACAAAATAAAGCAGACAAGCAGAGGTAAAATGATTAATGATTTGTTCAAAAAACCACCATTGATTTAATAATTTGGGGCTGAAGGAGGTGCATTTTGGAAAGACCAATTACCTGATGGCTAGGAGGAGACAACCATGTGTGGCGCGTCCTTGCTGAGTGCGTAAAGGCAGCAGGATCTAAAGGTTAAAAACAATGCATGAGAACCTGCTAGGGAGCAATCCGGGGCTGAACACACATGAGGTCAAGTGTGAAAACCGTTTCCTGCTTATTCTGATTTTTATCTCCAAGCAGAGAAGAAATCAATAATCCCAGATAGTGCACACTTCTGAATAAGAACTAACCACCCCATTCTGGGCAGCCCATTCACATGAGCTCCTTGCATTGCTAATAAAAAAAAAAGAAATAAAGGGTCTTTTTTCTTCTTTGCCACAATTAGGAACAGTATTTTACTTCTTCCCCTCGGTGCTGCTTTAAATACAGGTTAGCTCATGGCCACTGCACACCTGAGAGGGACACAGAAGGTGATGCACAGCTATTTGGATATAAAATGAAAAGATATCCCATGAACTGCTTTGACTTCCACAGACTGTGCAGGCAAAGCTGAAACATCAAGAATGGGAGGAGTACTTGCCGTAATTAATGGAGCAGCATTTTACCATTCTCCTCTCTTTCTCTTTCCTTCTCTCTCTTTCTTTAAACAGAGGTGATTGCCTACAGGAGCCGAGGCAGGGACTCACGGACCCCATTCCATCAGTCAGTTCCTTTCAGTGCAGATGACTTTCTTTTCTCTGTTAGCAAACATTGATTTTCCTAGTTTTGTTTCTTGGAGCTTTACTCTCCAAGGCTCCGCTCGCTCTCATTGTGCGGCTGCAGATCATCAATAGCAACAAGAAAAACTCTGACAATAACGCAGGCTACTTACCTGCTGCTTCCTAGCCGGCAGAGAAAACACAAAAGCACAAAAGGAAGAAGAAAGATGCTCTGGTGGTTAATCGCTTCTTAAAACCCTTCTCGACTGCGATGCCAGCAGCAAAACTCGGCAGTGGTCAGGCTGCGGCTGGGCAGAGACCCCCGCCTGACGCTGTGGCCAGCAGCATCACTTCAGTTCGCTGGTCTCTTGTGTGCCTCCATCCGACTTACCCATCCCTCCCGAAACCTTTTAGGTAGGGCTCACCTTTTCAATGGCCGTGTCACAGGGAAATGCCACACTGTTCCTGCTGTTTAAACCCAATCTGGATCAGAGAGGTTTACTTATTATCGACGTGTAAGTAACGAGCAACCACTGAAGCATACGTTCAGGACGAGTGCAATGGGTAAACCACAGTGCTAGGCATTGAAGAAATGCCCACAAATTTCTGAAGGCCCTTTTATAACAAAACCCAGGGTGTTTTAATCCTGTGCCATCACGCACTCCCCTCGGCAGTGGGGATCCCCTGGGTGTGCACCCTTCCCATGCGACGTGCGGGTGCCTCAGCCCCATGGGTAGCCCTGCTGCACCACAGAGGGACCCCCCAGGGGTCCTGGCATTTCCAGAGTGCATTCTCTGCTGCCTCCTGTTTGACAGGTTTAGCCTAACTTGACCCCTGTCCCTTACTTAAAACACGGGGCTGTGGGCGATGTGCTTGTCATGCTGGCGTGGCCATGGCCCGTGGCGGCGAGGCGTGGAACGTGCGTTGTTTGCTGCGTGCCCGTAGCCACCACCGAGCAGCACGGAGATGCTGACGTGCCTGTGTTCACACTTGGGCTTGGCAGCACGGTGCTTGAAAAGCCTGGTTTGGTTGCTTGTTTTGCAGGCAGAACATAAACTGCTTGAAATATTTATTTTTTCATTGAAATAGCTCAGGATTTAGCTACCGCTGCTACAACAAAAGGCTTTTCCAGAAGCATTCTTTCCTGAGGCTTAGAAATATTTGTCTAATTTCCGTCCTAAATATATTCATGGCCACTTTCTACCCACCGGTTCTTGCACAAGCGATGTTCATTAGTCTGAATAACAGCTATTTCACAGGCTGCAGCACTGGATGCCTGGTAGGAAGCCCCAACAGCCAGGCAGACTTGTGGGCATCCTAAATCCATTTTTCAAGGAATTCTTCAAGGTTGGGGGAACAGCTTGGTGAGAGAACTGTGTGGAAGCCAGACTCTCAGCTGGAGGGGAATGCTAGCAGCAGTAGGAAAGATTTCTGGATGAAAACCAATAAATGCATATTATACAGCATTTTACATGCAGTGGGACACAGTTTGCTTCACTTGAGAGTGGAAGCCAAATTTTCCTTGGCCATTATCCTATCTCCCACACCTGATGCAAGATGGCTTCCAAGGGAAGAAAGACACTTCCCAGAAGAAAGTTGAAACTTCATCTGGAGATTTAGCTATATCAGCCTACCTTGTATTGAACAAAAGGAAAAGAAGATTATTGCTTTAGCTTGCATGCGGGAATGCTTAATGCAGCATGTTACACTTCGCCAGTGTCAACGCCTTGTCCCAGGAGAGCTCCTACAATGGCTCCTGGAACTGCAAGAAGTGAAGAAGTGATTTGTGGCTTTGTATCTGTGTGCTGGTTGTGTTCATTGATAGTGCTCTCGGGAGGCAGCGAGAGGTTGGCAGCTCTGCTACCAACCGGCCCTACATCAGAGCACAACCTGCACCCCATTGCTCTGTCCCCTTCTGCTCAGGGGAACTTGAGAAGCTTTCAGCTTCAAGAACCTCAGGATTAAACAAAACTTCCATAGAGGCAGGTCACCAGGTCTCGTGTCTTAGTACGCTCATCAGTTCTCAGCTGATGAAAAGACAGTGATAGGACTCCTGGGAATGGTTCAAAGCTGCAAATCTTAGGGGAGGTTTAGACAGGACATTAGGAAGCATTTCTTTACCAAGAGGGCGTTCAGACACTGGAACAGGCTTCCTAGAGAGGTGGTCAATGACCAAGTGCTTAAGAGGCATTTGGACAATGCCCTTAATAACAGGCTTTACCTTCTGGTCAGCCCTGAAGTGGTCAGGCAGTTGGACTAGAGGATTGCTGTAGGTCCCTTCCAACTGAAATTATTCTATTCTATTCTATTCTATTCTATTAGATTAGATTCGAGCCGATCCGATTGGGGGTTGGACTAGATGACCCCCAGGGGTCCCTTCCAACCCAAAACATTCTATGATTCTGTGATTCTGTTCTGTTCTGTTCTATTCTATTCTATTCTACTCTATTCTATTCTTTTCTATTCTATTCTCTCTTTTCCATGCATGTCCAGAATATAATTTTCAGCTTCTGGTGGGATACTTTCTTCCATTTCATTATGTTTGGCTAAATCAAATTGTCAAAGGCTTCCCTGGCACAAACAATATTGAAGCTAATAGCAGCAATAAGCTCTGACTGGATTGCTCCAGACTAGGGCTATTACCTTGTCCAGGTATCTCCAAAATTTAGTGTAAGATGTCAAAGTTAAGTCACAATTTCTTATTGCCACTCCTAAAGAAGTTCTGGAGCTTCTGTTGCTCCTTCCAAACCAACATAAGCCTGGAGGTGCCTCCACAGATAGACCCTCCCCATATTGGATTCACTTCCAGTTTTTAAGTGTCCTGGATTTCTGTTTATAGCACCCAGTTTTGACAGGGCTTGACTGCCTAACAAACAGGCACTCTTTGACAGTTTTTCTACCTAAGTCTAGTGAGTCTGCTTGCTCCCTCTGTGGAAAGGGAGAAAACTGTTTCCACAGTTTTCATATCAGCAGCTTTCCTAACCACATCAAGAAACTATTTTGGGGACTTTTTTCTTTTTTTTTTGCATACTCATCTACTAAAATGAACTTTTTCTTTCTTTCTATCTTTCTTTCTTTCTTTCTTTCCACAGGCATCGGCAGAATCATCTTTCGTTTTAACTATTTTGGGGACTTTTTTTTTTTTTTTTTTACTGTATTTGTATAAAGTGCAAACATACACTGTTAGCTTTGGCTTTAAATATTGCCTTCTCAGAGTTCACTGATGACTTTCAGATAGTTGGGAACATGTTATGCCTCTGGCAGACATCCTGGGAAATTTATAGTGCAACAAGCCTTCAGTTCTTCAGGGGTCTTTGAACAAACTTACATGTCAGCATAACAAGAACGAACAGCAAACTGCTGTTGGTAATCAGGGACCTTATAAGACTACCCAGGGACAGGAGGTTCTGGAAATTAATAAACTTTATACTTTAAGTTCTGCTTTTAAAATGTAGATGAAAATAGTTGTCTGTGGATGTGAAACCAGATCAAAAAGAATGAGCAGAACTCTGGAAATAGATTTAAGTGTGTGGGTCACTTATCAGCTTGGGCAAGGTAAGGGAGCTGGCTGGTAAAACTTAAGTGGATGCAGCAAAATTAGGAGATGCTCCTCCTGAAGGCTGACTCCTACCATTTCAGATTCATGTAGCAGGACATACAGTGTCAGGACTTTGTCTTTGAGGAATGGACCATATGAGCTGGAAGTCTAGTTTTAAGCACAGGAAAGATTTTATGCATAGATGCAAGGCAGTTTTCTTTCTGGAGTTCGGGAGCTGATTAAGCTGTCGTGTTTCAGGTTGCTGCCTGTCACTGATGATATGCAGCAACAAGATGGCTCATGTTGTTCATGTATATTTTGCCCATCAGATGGAGCCCATAGCTGGACTCGCACAGTGGAGTCATGCTTCCATATGGGATCCTATGATGAGGGTCTGCCCTTGGGCTGTTGCTTAATGGGGAAGGCAGCATGGTATTTGGCTGTTGTTGAGAGACTCTGGGTCCAAGCTGAGCTTCTTTAGAACATGGGGCTGTGCCAAAGACCTCAGATATTTCCATGTGTGGGACGAGATAGGGGGAGGCAGCCCCCTAGCATCAGAGGTGCATGGGGTAGGAGGCACTTGGGCAAGCCTCCCACTCAACAGTGGCACCTGGCAAGCCTTGTAAGAAGAGACCCCCACTCAGTCTACAGAGGGGTAACCCACAGCCACAGCCAGATACCTCCAGTCTACTGTAAATGAAAACTTCCCCCAGTCTTGCCATTTCCCATAACCCAGGAGCCAGTGCTGAAATGTTGTCTAGTACTTCAGTGGAAGCCAATTTTGGTAAAACACCATTCTAGTTGAAAGAGCGAGCAGTGGGTCTTCTGCTGGAGCAGACAGAAGCAAGGTGCCTGCGGGGCTGGGAGCATCACCTAACATTTTGACAGGGGAGGAGCACTTCTGCTCAAGGATTTGGGAAAAACAGAAAAGTTCTCCTGCAGTATCCTAAAACCCAGTTCCTGGGGAGGTCCCGGGTCACAGGGTGCTGAGAGGCAGCTGCAGAAGTCTTAGTGCCTGGCATACGTGAGCGAAGCTGGGGATCTGTTATGGACGGATGAGATCTGCAGCGCTGCCTTATGCAAGCAGCCTTGGCAAGCACTTTCTCTGACGCCCAGGTGCACAACATCTATGTGCTGTGGGCTGGACTCGTCCCCACAACCGCATTTTCAAAAATACTCAGTTCCTGCTGGAGTCGAGGCTCTCCATGTCCACAATGGTATGGCCTCAGGCTTTTCTCCACAAGTCCTTAAAGATTCTGGGCCTTAAAGTCCTTTGGGCAAAGATTTCATCCTTCTGCATATTTCTAGAGCATCAAGGGGACCTGAGCTTAGCAGGAGCTGTCAAACAGAAAGCATTGCTTTTATGTGGCTCCCAGGTAAATGTAGAAAAAGGGACCATTCCTGGAGAGGAGGATTTTCTCTGAAAACAAGGAGATGCTAAAATAATTATTATATGCAGCCCTTAAAGGCTTGGGTTTGCAAAGTCAGAGTAATTTTAAAGCAAACCTTTTGTTTGTTTTAACTGGATTTTTTCATCACTCATCCCAGCAAAAGAACAGGTGGTCAGGGCTTTCATGTTTGGCAGCTCATGTTGCATTTATGCTTACATGTCCTACAGTGCCCCACATCAGTAGGAAACAGCACTGTAAAATAATAAAAAAGAAATTAAAATCTGCTTTTATGCTGTATTGTTGTTTTGTCTATTGTTACTACCAGAGATTCACAGGAGAAGAGTAGCAATTAAAAAACTGCTGGAGTGACTTCAGGTCATTTTTAATTATTTGTGATACTAGCAATGAAACACTAATTACCAGTCAATGTGGCAAAGGTTTACTGCTACTGCAGGAACTCCTGCCAGAGGGGCTCCAGCCATATTATCACAGAGATCACATACTTTGCTGCTTCTGGGAAAGCTCACACCTGAGGAGACGTAACCAGTGAAGGGGTGCCTCAGACGAGCACACGTGTCAAGAGGGAGGAGGGTCGGGACACTAAAGCTGGAGGAGGAATTGGGCCTGGAGGGAACCAACAGCACATCCTTGGATAAGCCCCAGGACACACCAGATATGAAGATATTTGGGAAGGATGAACAAGGGTCCATTTGTGTTGGCGGTGGCCTGGAGGGAGATGCTGTATCTAATGGACAGAAAACATGTGAGACCTTCAGAGCCCAACCAAAGGCAAGGAGAGACTTGTTACTGTTCCTCTGTTTGGCCATTGTTGAACCATTGGCACCTCAAATCACCAAACCGTCTTGATGGCAACTGGCTTCTAAAACTTGCAAAGCAAGGTGGAGAAAGTGAAGGAAAAGCATGTTTCTGAAATCAGGAGTCCACACATTCAGTCCCTGAATAGACCTTGTCAAAGCTCCCTGGGCACAGTGCAGATTTTTTAGGCCTTGTTTTATTTTTAGATCAGACTTCTACTGGCTCGGCCCGTTCTTTATTCTGTCTCATCAAAGTAAAAAGGCAAAAAGCTTTCCCACCACGTGCCACACAACGTGAGAGCTATTGTTCACCGTGGTACAACTAACTGTATCAGAAAAGGCTCGTCTTCTACTGTAGGTAATATTTTAATGTATATACATTTTATGTATATGAAACATTGTTATAATAAAATGGAAATAGAAAGCCAGTACTGCTAGTGGGACCACGCTGATCAATACTAATGCGCCTCCCTTGCATTGCTTAATATTCCAGGAGCCAAACAGAAAGGCACGAGCACTATCAAAGGCTTTTTTTTTTTCCACTCAATTATTTTAAAGTTTTTCTTGTAGCTGCTGTTACAGACCTAACCATAAAACCAGAAGATTGGCTGCACTGAGCCAAGCGAAGGATCCAATATCCTGTCTTTGGCAGAGAGCAATAACAGATGCTCAGAGAAAGAATGTAAGAAATAGCACATTTATAGAGTGATCTTTCCCCTGGTACACACTCGCTGTTTCCAGCAATAACCGTTTAAGAGTTTCCAGCACCAGCCGTGGCATCCAGACCATCGCGTTTAATGAGGGACTCCTCTCCCTGGACTGTCACCAGGTTGTTGTAATTAGGTCCCGAGTAATTCTGCGCCAGCTGGAGCTGGGCAGAGTCCAGACGGCTCCCGAAAAGGGCTCCGAGGCGCATTCCCGGGGGCAGACCTCCCGCCTGGCACCCTCCGGCGAAAGGCGGACCTGCCACTCATCCGCTCCCCGGGCGGCAGGCGGCTGCGTGTGCCGCATCCCCGGCCCCCGGCACGGCCGCCCTCAAACCCACCCCAGCACAGGTGCTCTGCTCTGTGATGTTCTTCCTTGGGATGAAGTGACAATTAAAAAAAAATAAAAAGAAAGAAATATGAAACACAAGCATTTCCAGGAGCCCTCCTTCCCGGTAACTTTTACTGCTGGAAAGCTGTAATTTTGCATGTTTCAGGAAAAAGAAGTAAAGCCTATACACACTGCCCTATGGCTGACTGAAACAGTTTTCCAGGAACTGAGCATCCTTCTTTATGAATGCTTTAAGTGACTGAATGATTGCTTCTTCCACACAGAATCACACAGAATTGCAAGGGTTGGAAGGGACCTCTGGAGATCATCTAGTCCAACCCCCCTGCTAAAGCAGGCTCTCCTAGAGCATTCTACACAGGACTTCATCCAGGCGGGCTTTGAATATCTCCAGAGAATGAAGTCTAAGACATTACTTTCTAGAATACATTCGACAAATCCAATTTTGATAATTCCAAGAGTTTTTCTTCCCTCACATTATTTTTCCCTTTGTGCTCAGTATTGCTAACACCCTCTCTGTATGCCCACATGAGAGGCCTCGCTGTGTCCTTGGGGGTGTTACGGGTCCATGTAACCACTCAAGCACCAGGTATCCACGCGGGGTGCAGGGCACCTCTGATCCGAACAGGATCAGACTTCTGGCTCAGGGCACTTGGACTATGCACCTGCCCTGGTCTCCAGGAGGAAAAAGGGCCCAAAAAGGCAGAGAAAAAAATAAGAAAGCCCACACAATTCACAGATGTTTTTATTCTGGAGCCATGGACAAGCTCTACTTCACTTAAATGGCCCAGGGCCAAACCCTGGGCTCAACTTCCTCCCAGGTCCTGCACCGGGGCTCCCCCAAGGCTGCCTATTACTGCGATGTGCTTTTTTATGCTGAATTTTTCCTCCATCTGGGACAATGCAGCTCTGTAATTCTACTTCACGTGGTACAGGATTTGTGAACTTGACCACATCAGGATCAGGGGTACAACTGAAATGATGGCTGGTGCTGCAGTCAATTAGCAACCCAAAGCTTAGCTATTAGAGGCCTTAGGGTGCTGCATTACCACGAAAAAAACATCCATATACCTGCTGATGGGCCCAGTCCTTACACACTGCATTTTTGGGAATGTCTAATTAATTGATTCGAGTTCAAGAACTAAACAACCTGTTTGCTACAAGGCAGACACAGCTGTTGAGACCCTACCAGTCCCTCACATCCCAGGCCTTGAACAACTGGCTGGCTCAGCCTAAAGGACAAGCCCATAGCTTTCAGACTGCAACGGGGATCGCTCTGGTGAAGGGTCAGGCGATGCACAAGATGTCTCAGCCACCCCAGGCGAGTTACTCTGCTGGGTGCTGGTTTGCCACAGAAGCAAAGCAGCCCTGAGGGTTGTCCAGCACTTGAAGAGCAGAACAGCTAGGTTTACCTGCAGGCACGTGCTCAGTGTCATCCATGAACGCTTGCAAAATGGCAGATCATGGACAAGTGAAGGATTTGGAAGCTCCTTTTTGGCCCCACTGTGAGGGCTGAGCAGGGAAAAGCACAGGAGGAAGCGCATATGACACCTATAAAAGGAAGCAGCGAGCACCTTTGATTAGGAGGCTGTCACGCTAGAGAACTGCTGCTTATGCTTATAACATCTCATTCTACCCGTTGCTCCATAACAGAAAAACCTCATCAGCGAACAATCTCCTTCTCTTTTCTACCATCTCAACACAGGCCAGATTTCTTTCCAGCGGTGCTTGTTCATTGCTCCTTCTCACCTGACTAATCTCCACTCCAACAAGCTCGTATAGCTTTGGCCAGGTTTCTTTCTTTGAGTGAGAGCACTTCTACTGAAGAGGTTCACACCTGAAATAAAGCAGGGCTTCATGCTTCTGGCTCTTGGTTTCACTAGTGCCCTTGGCTTTGAAGCAGCCTGAGATACTGTGCTACACCATCATCTGCAAGCGGAAACGTTTTTCCTTTGTGCTCCAAGGAATTCATTCTCCCTCTGACTATTAATTTTGCAGTGTACTATGCACTCGATTGCAGATGTTAGTAAAGATAATTTTTGTGCCAATTAAAGCTCTGACTTGGCACGGAGATCATATAGCTTTGCAAGTTGCCTTTCTCCTGCCTAGAGAACATATGTTTCCTTTTTTTCCGCACTTCATCTTTGGGGACAGCACCGTGCTAAACAGTGGCATGACCTGTCTTCCTGAGCTGCTCCATATCATTTCGAACAGAAGCTACTGGAGACACCTCTGAGGCAACTGTTGTTCCTGATTACCCAGCCCTGCACTGCTGATGTGCTGAACCCACCCTTTCTACCGAGTGTGACAGTGGCCCCAGTATGGTCCCACATCATTTGCAAATCTTAGGGGAGGTTTAGACTGGATATTAGGAAGCATTAGGAAGAGGGTGGTCAGACACTGGAACAGGCTTCCTAGAGAGGTGGTCGGTGCCCCAAGCCTGTCAGTGTTTAAGAGGCATTTGGACAATGCCCTTAACAACAGGCTTTAACTTCTGGTCAGCCCTGAAGTGGTCAGGCAGTTGGGCTAGGTGATCTCTGTAGGTCATTTCAGACTGAAAATATTCTATTCTATTCTATTCTATTCTATTCTATTCTATTCTATTCTATTCTAAATAACCCCTAAAGCCCCCCTGGCTACCATAATGACCCTCACATTTGGCACCCACTTCATGGCTGCACACATCACTGCCATGACACCCCTGGCACCTTGCAGACTAGCCCCGTGCCAGCTAGCTAGCAGTCAGCGGTGACGGCGGGACAGCAAGCTCCTGCAAGGCCTTGCCTACTCACCTCTTCAGAGGAAAAGAAAACTGATGTTTGTAGGGAAGCTCTATAAAGATTTCCAGAAAAATTATTTTATGCATCCTACATTCTGCCTTCGCTGCTGGCCATTGCACAGCTTTAGCAGGACTCACAGCGGTAGCAGGGCTCTCCCAAGGAGCGATGCCCAGGAAAACACATCCAGATCCTGCTCAACCACAGCTTTCTCTCCTTCCTCCCTCCTCTGTGCCCTTGCTGCCCCAATCCTCTACCCACTGCATGACTCTACCTTTGCAGCAGCCTGCTTATATTTATCAACAGGATGATCACAGAAGTTGCCAGTATTTCCTTCACATCTGCTGACCCTTAGCTCCTTCCTCCCCAGCTAAATGTTGGGTGGAAATGGAAAAGAACGATTCAACGTTTCTACTCTGATTTGGGCTCCAGATTACATCTTCTGCTGGTAGGTATCCCACCGCTCACAGGGAAGAAAATGCCTCACCCCTTTTCTTAGCACACAGAAGCTGAGCAAAGCAGGAGGTGTTTAACCGCAATGCTAAATGCAATAGGCAGTCACAACAGCCCATGGCAAGGCACCAGTACCTTGCGTGCTCCCAGGTTGTGTGCCAGTTCCCGGACACCACTTAGCAGTGTGCTTGCAGCAAATTTCAGATGCAGATGCGCATTTGCAGATTTTAAATGAAATTCATAAGCAATTCAAGTCAACTAATCCCTTGGTGAGACAGCTTACCCGGCAAATATTTTGATTCGGCATAAAGTCTTGTGGATCATGTTAAATGAATGCCTGAAGGGGAAGTCCAAAATAACCAGCGTAACCAGTAATGTTAAGCAAAGATGTGAGCATGTAACTGAATGTGGGTGAACCACAAGTGGCCATGTCACTGCCCACAGCTGGGTACGGTGCAAGCAGGGGCATGTGAAACAGAAATAAACCACAGTCGCTTAAAGTGCCCATTAAGGAGGGACACCACGGGCTCGCTGCAGCCAAAGGGAAACTCCATGCTGCTTTCCATGGACATCGTGCACCATCCTGTGCTTTTTCTTCCCTCTCCCTCTTACGGTAAAAATTGTTATGAAAAAATAACCCCAAGCACACCCTGCTTTTCATGCTAAAGCAGAGAAAGCAAGCTGCACTTTCAAAGATTTCTCAAAATTATTAACTATCCATCAACAAATATAATCTGCAACGGTATTTTTCATCTAACCATAGCTTGTTAGTGAACATACGCAGATGCTTACGGTCAGGCAAAGAAAATCCAGAAATGAAAAAAGAGCAGGCGTCACAGTTCAGATTATTGAGCACAATTTCTGTGTCCAAGAAATGAAATAGGCATTTATTTTGCAGCCTAAGATTTCTGACATCCTTAGCTATTTGTTTCTTCAATGTTAGGAGCTAGATTTTGAAAATGATGTCACTCCTGTATTTTCCTGGGAACTGAAATGCAAATACAACACACACTCCAGCTGACATGCAAATACGACAATCATTGGAGACAGAGAAAATGAAATGTTGCTAACTCCATCTTCTATTACAACTTCTGTGCACATCATACACAAGAGGGAATGCAAATGTCATTAGTTTCCCAAAAAGTCATGCTTCCACAAACAATTGAAAGCAGTTCTTCAGTAAGTACCACAAGGTTAATGAAAGGTCCCTTGTCATATAATGATGCTAGAAATTTCTTGTCACTGTGGTATCTAAATACTCTACAAAGCAAAAAAAAAAAAATTTAATTTCTACCACAAAGATGATCAACCTACTAATCTTGTGTGTGTGCAGACAGCCAATGTAAAGTAACGCTAGCCCTCTAGTGTTAAAAGAGAGTTTAAATCTGTCATAGTTCTGTGATACCTTAGTAGAAGGGTCAGCTGTTGAAAACTGCCGAAATGGCCTGGTTTTGGCATTTCTGACTCTCTGGCTCAGGAGGAGTATGTTTGATTCCAACTGTGGGTGACCAAACATATATTAAAATATACCACCATAGCGAGATTGGCTCAGAAAACCAGTCTTATGGATCGTACTAAGACTTTTTCCTACTGAGAAGCACTTGAAAGAAGGAAGGCTTTGTAAAAGCAATCCAAGCCCAAGCTGACCGTGTCTAAAAGTGAAGTAGGAGCGAGCTGGGGGCACGTGGCAGGAGCTGTACAGCCACACTGCACAGGGCGAAACCCTCTGGAGAAGCCCTGTCACATCCACAGCACATACCCTGGGCCCCATTTGTAGGGGCCTAGTAAGTAATCATCATATCCTTTGTGTGTTTTGTTCAGCTCAGTTGTCTGGAATAGGGCAAGGGATGTGTTGCACTGGCCATAGCATGAAACTGAGAGGACGTCCTCCATGCTCTGCTGGGTGGCAGGGGGCTTGTAGGGATACCTGGGGCTACAGAGCTGCTCACATCATACCTGAGGGCTGCACAAGGTGGAGTGAGCCCTACCCAGCATGGTCCCATCCAAAATGTCTCCTGGGGGCTGGTTCCTGGAGTGAATTACCCCAAAGTGCCCGGCAATGTCTTGGGGCAACGTGGCTGGAGTGCCCTACGGCAGAGCTGGGGCTGTGCTAGCACCGGGTGGCATGGATGCTCAGGGTGCTGGATGCAAGCTGCTCCTGATACGGCTTTTATCTAGCACCTCAGCTGCTCCCAGAGATCGTAAGAAAGGCCTCCTCTATTCAAAGGAGTTGCAAGCATATAATTAAAGGTGCGGTTTTAAAACCAATTAAGACGGTTGATGTGTAGACCTGTGGGAGCACTCTTGCCATTAGAATAAAACCAAGGTTATTCGGGTTTTAACACAGATCAATAGAAAAAAATCTTTAAACTGAAATAAGCTTTTCCACAGGTATTCAAACTGATTTGGAGAAATCAATTTGCAACAACAGGTTAAATTTAAGCTGGTGCAACTTCCTCATGTAGATAAGCCCTTGCAGATACATGCTGAATTGATGCATGTATATAAAATTGAAATACATCTGTAGGTCAAGGTCAGAGAGATGTTCTTGCTCTTGCTGATCCAATTAAGATGAAGGTTTTAATACCTGGATTTTTAAATCTGGAGTATTTTACAGAGCTAAGAAAAAAGAAGCAATTGGGTGAAGAGTTAAATGACTGAGTTCAGGGCATTGTATTTTCTGGTGGGAGAAGACTTGGAGCCAGCTACAAGCAACTGCATTTGAGACCTTCTTACTAACAGCAGCTAGAACAGTTCACCAGATCATGTCCGCAGAAGCATTCGCAGGATGGGAGTGGATAAATTGCATGCCTAACATCACCGATCTGAAAGTTTTGGCAGAAAAGCTTAGGCAAGCGCTGCTGCACCCGTCAGCTGCTCTCAGCTGCCCCAGGGCCATGGTGCCAGAGGTGCCCCTCTCCCAGCGGAGCAGCCGGAGGACCCCTGCATCTGCTCAGCCCCTGCTGACCTCCGTAGAGCTTTAATTACCCTTCACAGCATGTGTGGTGGAAAAGCCAGGTTTTGCCATGGAGGAGAGGCGCAGGCACCTACTTGCATCTACCAGCTTTGATGAGAAGGTGGTTGTCTCTGACAGCGGGGCAGCTGGGGCTGGCTGTGTCTACAGGGGCACTGCAAAACTCACCACCACATGTCTGGTCGCACTGGAGGACTTGTCAGGAAGCTGAGAAGGACCTGGGAAAAGTGATCTGGTTTTTCCCTTGATGATGTTTAGTTTTTGAAATATTTGAAGTGCTTGGGAAGAAGACCCACAGCAATGTCAGCAAACCAATATTTTGGCTGAATTAATTTCAGCAAATAGAGCAAAATGGATGACATTGTTCTTATGCAAGATACAAAAATCTGTAGGAATCATAGATCACAGAATGGTTTGGGTTAGAAGGGATCTTCAAAGATCATCCAGTTCAAGCCCCCTGCCATAGGGGGAGGGACATCTTCCACTAGACCAGATTGCTCAAAGCCCCACCCAACCTGACCTTGAACGCTTCCAGGGATGGGGCATCCACAACTTCCTTGAGCAACCAGCTCCAGTGCCTCACCACCCTCACAGTGAAGAATTTCTTCTTTATATCTAATCTAAATCGACCCTCTTTCAGTTTAAAGTCATTACCCCTTTCCTATCACTACATGCCCTTGTAAAAAGTCCATCTCCAGCTTTCTTGTAAGCCCCCTTCAGGTACTGAAAGGCTGCAATAGGATGTCCCGGGAGCCTTCTCTTCTCTAGGCTGAACAACCCCAACTCTCTCAGCCTTTCCCCATCGCAGAGGGGTTCCTGCTCTTGGATTGTTTTTGTAGCCCTCTTCTGGACCCTCTCCAACAGTTCCATGTCCTTCTTGTGCTGAGGGCTCCAGAGCTGGCTGCAGGTGGGGTCTCAGTGGAGTGGAGCAGCGGGGCAGAATCACCTCCCTCGACCTGCTGGCTACACTTCTCTTGATGCAGCCCAGGATACGATTGGCCTTCTGGGCTGCAAGTGCACATTGCCAGCTCACATCCAGTTTTTCATCCACCAGGACGAACTTTTTCCTGGTGGACTTAACAAAATCTGGGTGACTTTTTGTGCATGATAAAACTTCATGGGGAAAATCAGGTTTTGGTTGACAAAAATATTGACAATTTTATGTCAAAAACAGCAAATAGATTTTTATGGCATTTTAAACTAAAAAGAAAAGTCAAAATACAACTTTTTCAAAACAGAGGTGCATTTGAGAAATGGACACATTAAAAAAAAGGTAAAACATTTTTTTGTTTTCTTAGCTTGGTCAGAACAAATGAGAAGCTTGTCTTTATGCAGAAACACAGATTGGCTTGTGTTTTTTTTAAGTAGCTGCTAAAATGGAAAAAAAAACCCCCACAACACCCAGGTAACTCCTTTTTCTTTCTAATTTTTCTCTTTCCTTTTCTTTTTCTTTCTTGTTTTTAAATGTGTGGTAAACAGACTCTGCAGGCAGCATGGATTTAGAAAATCTGAGATGTGAAAGTACCTGATCTGTAGAAGAGGTAGTCCCGTGGAATGGGTGCTGAGATAAAAAAGCAGGATTCATTACTCTTACAAACTGTCATCAGATATATTACGATAAAATCGTAACTGTGTTGAATCCCCCATTTCTTGGGAGCATGTACTGAGAGCGCAGAATATGCCAAGGCACTGTCTGCTTTACATGCAGTTGGGGAGCAAAACCTAAAAGAAAACCAGAATACAGGGCAGGAGGCAGGATGTGATAGCCAGCTTCTCTGCCAATGAACTCAAGGAGAAACCCTTTTCTCTTACCTTGAGGGGTAAATATACTCACAAACAGTAATCCCACTGCAGTGACTTCCATCATATGGAGGATCCAATTAGAACTTGACCGCCCAAGTCTCTAGGACTCACTGATGTCTATCTGGTACTAACCAGTTTGTTTCCAACCTCAGCAAAAGCTTTCCTGAATCAAAGCAATGCCCACTGAGACACTGGAGGAGACACTGGGTAAGTTTGTTTTTGTTTTTTTTTTTCTTTTCTACCTGCACTTAGAAATTTCTTGCCTTTCCTGTAAGCTAGCTTTTTATGAAACACAATTTTGTAGGTGCCCAAGTAATTTGCCCAAACTCCCCAGTGCAGATATGCAAGTCAGGTAGAAGTATGAAACCAGTAAGGGTACTGGAATAAGTATCTGAGACAGGAACCTGTGGAAGGAGGATACAATTCCACTGCCTGTACACTTAGCTCACTGATGAGTTAATAACTTGGTGCTTAGAGGTTCTTCACTGAGAACAATGGGCAACAGCTGCTAATGGGGTCCGACACCAGCGCCCTTGGGATGAAGAGGAAAGTTAATTGAATTCTTTTGAGGCTCCCTTTGTGCTGCAGAGCAGTTGAACAAACCAGGGCAGCCAACTTCCCAGCATCAGCCTATGCATTGCGGCAAGTTCATCTGCAGTGTGACTAAACTGCCTTCAATAGAAGGAATGAATTTAGCCTCCTAAAGCTAAATTCAGGGTGACTGAGATAATTCTACTAGTAATTTTGATTGGCAACTTAGGCTAGTGTTTGTTCTTACTTGTGGAAATGTGGCAGGAGAAGGAGTGCACGTTCTTGGATGGGAGGTTTAGCACACATCTTGCTTGCTGGGGCTCCAAATGTACTGTTACAACAGTGTGAACTCTTCTCCTGCCTCAGTTATTCATGGACATCCTTATCTGCACAATAACAAGAGCTGTGGGCATGTGTGAATAGAAGAGAATAAAAGAGATTATTCTCACAAAGTCGTTCACTTGCTTTTGGCATCTAAATCTTCTTTGGCTTCTCAGAAGCTGTGACACTGGTCTTTGAATGCAGATGATATTGAATGTAATGTTATTTTGAAGATGTTTAAGCCTGATTGGTCCTCATTAGTTAAAACAATGATGGTATTTTCAGCTTGCCAGATAAAAGTGTACTTTATGTTTTTAGCTCTTAATTCAGTTGGCTATCTTCCAGTAGCAAATGGTTTCAGGTTATTAATTTCTTCATTACAAAAGTGATTGTCTGAAATCTGACCTGACTTTGGAACGATATTGAGATACATCTTTGCTGCATGTTCTCAGACTTCCCACAAGCTGGTTTTTATTCAAGCACTGACAACACACACTATGCTTTTTGCCCTTCCAAGCCATGAAGACTTTTACAACTTAACTTCCTGTGGAACAGAGCTCTCTTAGAGGATGAAAAGGAGTCTATCCATTGGCATAGGATAACTCTAGATTTAATTCCAGGAGCCAAGAACACCGTAGGTAGTAATATTCCCCTGGCAATTTTTTGTTTACCTTTGTCTAGAGTCTGGTTTTGTTTGAACTGTTCTCTCAGGCTGTCTGGACTGACTCTGATCTCCTGACGCACTGTTCCCTCTTTGTGTCCCTCCATTGTTCGCGCGGGCTGTTTGAACTTCAGTCATGTTTCAACTCTCCTCTCTGCTTCTTCACCTTCATGTGCAAATGTGCATAGGTTGCTTTGCTGCAGAGTAGAAGGTTATCACTGTCTTTGGTTATGTCAGGGGTTCCATACTAAAGAGGTTTTCACCTTAACCTAGTTGCCTGGCTGCTCTAGTATATATTATTTCCATATCTTTGTAACTCTGTTTCACATCCTGTATCTGCAAAAGTAAAATGGGGGAATAAACAGGTGAGCACTGCTTTCTTAGCGCCAGCTTGCGGGTTAAATTAGATGGTCCATGGATCTCCAGTGTTTTAGAAGATATTGGAAGGCAGTCTATGAAACCATTACAATGTTTCCACTACAAATTTCCCCCTGCCCCACACACGTGCGTGCATGCGTGAACGCATGTGCACACATATTCACATCCAGGCTCTAAAGCAAACAAAGAAAGTGGGTTAAATAAGAATAAATAACAAACAGGCCTATTTAGTCCCAGTTTTTGAACGAGACTCCTCATGGCAGTACTGATGAGGTCATCACTGATGTGCTGGACTTCTCACCAAAAAACTAAAGGCCCTCCAACTAGAAGAGTCTGAAAGCACCTCTTCTAAGTAATCCTGTACAAACCACACACCTAGCCACTATGCAGCATTATCACAGATGAGCCAGATAGAGCGAATGCAGTTAGAATGAAAACCAGAGGGAGGAATATTGGTTAGAGCAACTCACTTTTACTGACAGAGTACTGTAAGGCAAGGAAAAAATGTTTGCCAGATTTTTTAAAAAGAAGATTTGCAGCAAGAATGATCAGAAAGATTTGCAGTTCAATATATTATTGAACGTTCAAAGTCATTATCATTTATAAATCAAATATTTATCTTTTTGTCATATATACAAAAGCTCAACTTAAACAAGCACAAAACAGACCACAAAAGAATGGATTTGCATACGAAGTTGTGTTGATGGTTCATAATTTAGTAAACAAGAGAATGCACACGTTCTGTTACTATAGAGATACAGCTGACTATATTTAAACTTAAATATACCTCAAAACATATAAAGAAACCACAAAATACAGATGTGTTCAATATGACTACTTCCAAAAGAAATGAAACCATGTTCAACCATACACAGGGAACAAAACATTGATAAATGCCAAGAAAACTGTATTTTATGGCCAAAACTAATTTTGCATTTATGGTGAAGGCATCTGTGAAAACAATGCTGTATTCTGACCACTCTACATTAATATTTTGGCCAGAAAACATGGCAAAGAGCTGGCTTTTGTCTGCTTTTTAAAGGATATATTTTTTAAGTGGTGATGGACATTAACTGTGAGCCTCTTACAAGATCTCACATCAGGCCATGTTAGAGCAACCTATCATTTCCATAGGAAACAATGGTAATGGAAAGGTCCCAGCTATGCTAAAAAAAACCCAGTCAGGGGCCGAGCAACAAAATCTGCAACCTCTTAGTTCTTCCTTGAGGGAAGGGCACAGTTTTACCCCACATTTTTAGACAGCTTTAAATTCTGAAACTAACAAACTCTGCTCAGTTTTGTGGCTTTTCTGCTCCACCCCTGTCTCTGTATAACATTGGCCTTTCACTGGACAAAAACTTTTCTGAAAGGGATAGCTGCTATTTCACCAGCGGTAATGTAGCACTGTTGGTGCTTCATAAAATGCAAGAAGGCTAACATGTCCAAATACGATGCGCCAGGCTGAAAGGGCCAAAGTTGCTTAACCACGGTACAGTGTCACGCCTTAGCTTTGCAGGGCTGTAGCATGAGCGGTAACGTGGGTAAGTAAAATTCACTTCTGCCTATACACGCAAAACTGAACTGTATTTTAAAAGTCATACAATACTACTCTGTAATTAGAACCCCCAACATGCTAATTTTTATCACACGGACAAGAAGAAAGTTATCTTATGACTACACAAGGAAATGGGACCCAGGTAACAAGAGTATAATGACACCATACATATATGTAACCAGTATATTCTAAAAATGAAGCATAAACCGTGTTTTTCAGATGGAGGTCTTTTGCTGGATGCTTAAATGCACAGTTTTCATGTCTTTTTTTTTTTTTTCTCCGTTTTTTCTGTTTTCTCTATGAAAATCAAGCTCTTTGCATAATTAACCAAAACCCAAAGATATTTACATTTTAAAAGCCAATCCTTCACCTTCTGATTTTAAAATGAGTTATCCTGTATCTTGCATATTTTAAAAAAAGGTCCAGAAAAAGCTCAGTTTTGTAATTCAGAAGCTGTACTTTGTAAAAATACTTCCCTTGAACATGAAGTCAGTGCTGACCTCTTCAGGTCATTTGTGAATAATAAAGTCTTTCTAAAGAAATGTCACTAAATAGGAACTGAAGGAAAACACAAAAAGAAGAAATACATTACCCCTGCATTGTAAAGTGTTGCCACTTTAAAGTACGGTATAGGTTGAAGAAAAACACAGAGGTGTGTATATCAAAATCCATTTTCATTATTTAGCTACAGAACATATGAAATCTTTCAACGCTCTGTCTGCTAAAGGCAATATAGTCTCTCTGGCTTTGTTAGTACTGCTATTGTATACAGGTTTCTTAAAGTACAGTTAGTACCTATAGAGGTGAATTCTAACATATAAGTGTGTTCTATGTCTCATATGGCAGAATGATAAGCATTTGAAAAAATTTATCACATTGATTTTAAAGAAATCGTACATTACACAACATCTTCAATTCTAAACATAGAAAATTAGATTGTACTTAAAGTGGTTGTTGTTGCAGTATGACTTAAATTTTTCTCAGATATCAAGAAGGTCCTCTCCACTCTCATCACTCTCCACAGTTAATTGTCTTGTCCACCATTTCTTGACTTCTGATCCACAAGAAGCAGCATCAGACATGGGATTCATTTTGCATACAACAGATTTCATAGTTGAACGTCCACCAAAGCGGAGGTTGACTGAAGACACTGAATGGCTTATTGGTTTGGGGGCTATAAAATTTAAAAAAAAAAAAGACTGTATTAGAGAAGATCTGGTTCTTGAACATTTTTGCTTAGAATTCAGGTATAGAGGACTAGCTGGTCTGGGGCAGTGTACTCTACACTAACTGACTTAGCGTAGAAAAGTAGGACTCTGGTCTAATGTGGTTTTTTTTCCAGCTCCAGAAGTTCACCCTGCTCCCACTAATCAGCTGGCAGAGTAGTTTAACTGAGCAGTGCCTCATTTCCTTCTGCTGGGATAGCTGATGGCCTCTTCTTATCTGGCTAACTGCAACCTATATGGTTTATGCAGTTCTAACATGACCTGCTGGCAAAATGGTGGAAGTGGCGAGTGCCAGAGAAAGGGAGGGAAAAGTGCATTTAGAAGGGGCAGCTACACCTAGAAAGTGATATTTAACTATGGCCTAGGGGTGGAAGCCAGTACAAGGTGCTGGTATGGCTTTCGGAAAGCACCAAAGCACATGTGTAGGTATAGGAAAACCACAACTGATCTTAATGCTGCTATTCATGATCTTAAATACATGTCTTTGTTGGACTGGGGGCAGAGTACTTATCATCTGCCAGGCTGTACTGTGCATGGAGGTGACTCTCCTTTTCTGAGGCCATCCACAGAGAAGCATTCAAGAGTGACGTGGCCAAGATCAGTGCTAAGAAAGGAAACCCTGAACTCTTCGTTCTTACTTGAAAAACCTATACAGCTGACTACAGTAGTGCAATTCCTCCTTACCATGTTCCGTCTTTTACTCTTTCTCTCTGTTTCAACAAAATGTTGATCTTTGCTGCTCGGTGACATTTAAGTGGAAAACATGGATTGAAAACTCTCTATTAAGCTGTCCTGTTTCTTGGACAAGTACTCTGGTCACAAAAGTAGGGTTGCTGGTACGCATAGCATGGCCATTTCTTCTACTTAGACCTAGATATAATTAGGGTCTGAACAGTGGCAGCCTTTGAAGGCAGCTCTCTGACTTGGAATAGGATGGACTGATGACAGCTGAAAGGAGGTTGATGTGCACACACTTAACCTGCTGGTCACGGGACGTGGCAGGCAGCAGAGGTCAATATGCACTTTAAGAGAGAATATTTCAGGGGATGGAGAGTGCTCTCAAGATAAAGACTTAACAAGACTGTACCTATGCACCTCTCCCACCCTCTATAAGCACCCTCCTACAAGGCATAGTCTAGCCTTTCTTTTCTAGCGGACTGTAGTTACTAGAATAACTTGAGGATGTTTCCTGTTTGTGAGAAAATAAATGGTAAGTTGTATACCTGGCAAATTCCTGGCTGAAGTGAAGCTATAAAAATGTATTATTATGGTGTAAAGTATAAATCATAAATCATACACATAAATCATAAATCACATAGCATATGGTATGCTTAGGCAAAACAAGGCACTCAGAAGTTATTACTGTTGTTAGGAAAAACTTCATTCACTTTCACTGTGCTTTATATGATAAAAGAGAACTCTAAATGCACAAGATGCTATCCAAACCTATGGGACGGTACAGCCCCCAATCCAAAGATTCTGAGTAAATGTATGAAAAAGTTAAAAAAAGCCCCAAAACCTGCATATGGCAATGCTTGAGCCCACCTTCCAAACTTTCAGAATTGGGAGGAAGTGGAGAGATTGCTGTATTTCAGCATGCATGAGGGTAGAAAAACCCGGATGTGGGTGCAAGCAGCAGGCAGGAGGTAGAACGGTGAATCAGGAAGCCTTGTTATTGTACAACAGTGATTTTGCAAGGGGGGGCTATACTGATACAATTTTTCATGTACCTGATGGCAAACGCCATTGTCCAAATTTCCGCTGAGGTTTCCCAGCATCTGCAGAGTCTTGTCGATAGCCACCTCTGTCAGAAAGCGTTGGGCTAAGGAGCTGCTGCTGGCTGCTTGTCTGAACAGAGAAAAAAGAATCTCAGTTATAGTTCCCCAACACATGGGGATAATCCTAAAATGGGTTATCTTTGTATTCTATTCACAAGCTTTATACATGAACACAAACAAAATATATTGCCATATGTTAAGGCAGCATGGTTTCTATTCTTTATTGCCCTGGAAAACTACTACTAACAGAAAAAAAAAAGACCATTTGGGCTCAATTTTGTTATATTCCACTGAAGGGTACAAAATTGTTCTCAGCCTTATACAGTGGAGCCCTGATGTTGTACCTTCTTCACTCCCAACCCTGGAAGAGCCCAGGACTCCTACTCACAGGACCCAGCATGCCCAATGTTACCACTCTCGGCGTAAAAAAGTACTTTGGAATGCTTGAACAGGAAAACTTCAAGTGCCTGAGCCTGTACACAGCTCATGCTAGAGCTGAAAGTTGGTACTGCCAGACTCGTACAGCTGAGTTTACCCTTTATGGTGCTAGCAAGACAGCTAACTGCCTTGGACCATCTTAGGAATTACTGCCTTGGACCATCTTGCCTTTACACCTGAAGGCAAAGACTGAAGCAAACCAAGATACTGCTTTCAACTTTTCCAGTTAAAACGATGTTTAAAGAAGAACAAACAAGAAACATGGAAGTTTTCTGAATTTGTTCTGAGTAGCTGATAGTCGTCTGGTTAACATACCTCTGGCTGTGCACTGTTATCCTGATTAATAGCATTCATTTCTTCACTTGGCTGTGTTGTCTCAATGCTGGGAGGATTCAGGAATCGGCTCAACTCCTGCTGTTGACTCTCTCGTAGACTATGGATAATGCTGCATGACTGCTGTTGTTTCTAGCAAGGTACAATATGTGACAACAGAAATGTTCTTATTGGTGTGTCACAGTGTTTGATTTTTTTTAAAGCCTTCTAAATATTTAACCAAACAGTGAGCACCAGATGTGGATACCAGGTGTATTGATAAAGCTGGATGCTATTTCAATAAAATGACTTTCAGCATATGTCTAACCTTTATGTAGGGAATAGAGGATGAAATTTATGAACTATATTGAGTGGAAGGCAAGTTGCTCAATTGTTGGTTTAAACCTAGAGTTTAAAAACATACGAAGTTTTGAATTTATGAGTTAGAAGTTCTTGCAAAGAAAAAGAAGGAAATTGGTAGGGAGTCACTAAGAATTACATGAAGGCAATGAAAAAATTCTGATTTCTCTCATGGACTTTGGAACAGGCTGTCAATAAGACTGGATGAAACAATAGTGAAGAGCTTGGGACTGAGTATGGATTTACAGTACAAATAGAAAAACAAACCCACTACCATTATGATCTTACAATCTAATTTGCTTTTAAATTAAAATAAACAGCCCTTAGGAAGGGTTTCACTTTCCTGGGTAGTTTTCACATACTCCCTCTAGAGAGACTTAGAGACTAACATGAGTATATATATTTGAAAATATATATTAACTTCCATAATTACATTCAGTTTATAAAAGGTTCATATAATGTGAAATGATCTGAACCACATTATTAGAGTGAAATGAATAGCATATTTACTTTAACATAGTGTAATTCAATATCATAATGAAATGAACAATAGAGTTGAACAAAACCAGAATTGAGAGCCGAGATTAAATTTACTGCCATTATTATTACAGAGATGAGATCAAAATGAAACTATCTATCTGAATATGCCTTGAACATTGATGTTTCAGCTGGAATGTACATTACATTCAAATTGTCCAGTTATGGTTTTTTATAAATTTACAAACAGAAGAAGACAGATCCCAGGATCACAAATCTCTGTGGAAAACCTCCACTCACAAGAAGCAAGCCTTTATAAAAATAAAAAATACATGCACCACAACCTGGACTCAGTCTTATGAAAAATCAGTCATCAAGGCAACCAGGTTGTGACTTTTTATATAAAGGAAGAGTTGGTTTTGGAAGAAAAGAGGAGAATACCTACGAAACCTAATTCAAATTTCCTGAATTTTTTAAATATAAATTTCATCCAAGACAAACTTCGACCCGCATATATTGTAGCTACCTTGAGCAAAGGCAAAATTGTTTCTGAAGATCAAAAGCACTGCGTAAAGAGAATACAGGAGCATTGGCTAGGTCTATACTAGTAAATTAAACAGACTGGGATTTCCTGCAGTGCTGAAGATAAGTGACAGGCCAGGACTTGCATGATCTGGCTGCTACCATACAAGACAGCTTCAACCACTGCCTGCTGGGAGCAGTCTCCACCCTGGCCCATGCCTGGAGGGCAGTGATGCTCCTGTGGCAGTGATCTGGGAGAGTATGAATACGCACGGGCCAAAACTGTGCCAAGAAACATGCTAATGGGTATGGGTGACCCCATCCCAGTCCTGAGCCAATGCCTTGGCCTTGCTTATTTTCCTGGCATAGACACAGCTACTGTTTGCCACGGTTCATATACCTGATTTGCATGTACACATTGCTCATTTGCACACACAGTGACTGTAATGGCTTATTCAAATGATGTATCTTGATACAGACTCCTTTTGAAGAGTCATCCGCTGATGACTGATCATAGTATTTTCTCCCAGCAGAGGCAAGGAAATTATACAATTACATTCTGTGAGGAAGGATTAGGCCTATGAGGTTTCAGCAAATTACATTGTTTTTTCTTTATTCCTTTGACTTTGGTCTCTGCGTATGCATTTTCCTGCTGTATTGAAAAGACAGATAAATTTTTGGCAGGAAGACAGTTTTTGCCTTCAAAAGATGCTTATTTTTGTAGCACTTTCAACTGAGTTGTAACACGCTTTTTTTTTGCTGAGTGAGCAACTGCTACATACTTCTTCACATAAATATTATTATGACTCCAGAGTAAATGAAGCATAGTGACAGCAAATTCCAGCATTGTTGAGCAGTACAATTTCTGCAACCATTTAGATCCTGGTTTAGCTTGACTTACTGCTCTGATTCGCTTTAAGCACTTCTTCAGCCACATGCGTATGGTCTGTTTGGCCACCTCCTCTTCTATGGTATATTCCAGTTGTTCCCTAGCAAGCAGCTCTTCCAGTTGAAGACTTTTTCTGATATCGACAGATCTATATGAAAGCATGCTGGAAGAAACATTTTTTTTTAAGTGCTGGTGACCTTACATTTTAATTTAGAATGTTAAAGCTCAAACTTAAGACCTTAGTGCAAAAAGACATAATCCACGTGTGTGCAATAAATTCACATATGAAGCTAAAAAATGCTGAGACGATTCCAGAAGAGACTTGTGGTACTCAAAACAAATGAAGACCCTATCACCTACTTCTAGCTACTCCAATACAGCTGAGTTGCTGACCTGTAAGCAGCTAGGGTATTTGTGGGTTTGGGATTTTTTTTTCACCTAAAAGTGTTTACTCCTGGATAATGTTCCCATCTCAGTTTCATTTCCAATCATATTCACTGTCGTGTTGATACATTTGTGGGCATAACTTTGCATTGCTTGGGATACAAGAACAACATGAGACTGGTGTTTAAGACAAACTGGCTCAAATGAAAACATTAAAATTACTGAGAGCTGATTCTCTAGGATCTGTGTTTTCCATCACAAATATTTTTCCAGGAAAAAGGGGGACATCTAAGTTTTGTATTACATTTAAAATGGCAGCTGTAGCCTTTCTGGCTACCAATCTTGCCTTTTCCCAAGCCTAAG
Source organism: Egretta garzetta (assembly GCF_000687185.1). NCBI lineage: Eukaryota > Metazoa > Chordata > Aves > Pelecaniformes > Ardeidae > Egretta > Egretta garzetta. The sequence continues at coordinate 156,105 of NW_009258303.1, read as the reverse complement.
GAATATCCTTTAGCCTGGAGAGAAACACAGGTCAGTACACCCACTCTACAGATTTAGAGAAAATCTTGTACCTGAGCACATCATGAAAAGTGACATCGCCACCATTATGGAGCCGTTCCATTTCGTAGCACATGTGCTTGAACAGCAGCTTGTCCTTGTCAAGATCCACCTCCAGCCTGCCCCGCAGAAGCCTCAGCAGAAATTTCACACGGAAGGTAGGGATTACTCCCTGAGTAAAATTGCATAACAGCTGGTAAATTATTACTGTGACCTAGCAACCAATGCAGACATTCAACTTGATCAGTGAGAGAAACACTCTTTTTTCAAATCCTGGCCTATTTAAGTCACTGTGAATACATTACTGAAGAATATACACATGCAGCCAGCTCTTCAGCACATGCACATCAGCTGTAGTTCATGGAAGCCTTTGCTGTTATTTGACTGATTTAAAATGGGAATCTGTGCTGTTAATTTTGTCAGAAATTTTCAAAATTGCTTGGGGATTTAGTTTCCCCATTTGCATTAATCTATAATGAGAATTATATGCCCAAATAGCTGCCTTTGAAAAACTGAAATTAAACTACAATTTAAACATTCACAGCCAGGCCTATACCTGGCTGTAAAATTGTCCTCTTCTCTGTGCATCTTTGGGCAGGAGAATGTTGGGAGTTTACCGGCTTGTCAGAAGTCTTCTGCTCTAAGACTCAACCTAGCACATGTTGCACTTTTTGTGACAACAATTTTGATCTACTGTAAAAAGTGAACACTGAAAGTATTTCCCTCCAAAACTCTGTTATTCTTATTCTTTAAATATTTTGTTCTGCTAAATAAGCCTGACTGGAAGTATATTTGCTGTGATGTGTTGTTCCACATCTGAGAGAGATACTGTCAGTCCTGGGCATGATGGATGCAGAACCCTCCGCCTCCATCAGTACAGACTGCAGCTTCCATCTCCAGCACAGTCACATGCCAACTACAGGCAATCGACTTATTTCAGCATAGTGTTGTTCATATTCAAATCTTAGTGATGTCATGAATCAGTCAGGCGGTGATTTAACTTGTGTGGGTATCTGAACAGCTCAATCTCCCAGATGCTCTTCTCATCCCAAAATCACAGAATGGTTGAGGTTGTAAAGGACCTCTGGAGGTCACCTTGTCCAACACCCTCTGTTTAAGTGGGGCTTCCTAAAGCCGGTCAACCAGGACCACGTCCAGATAGGTTTTGAATATCTCCAAGGATGGAGGCTTCACAGCCTCCCTGCATAACGTATGCCAGTGCTCAGTCACCCTCACTGTGAAGAAGTCTTTCCTGCTGTTCAGAGGGAAAGCTCTAGTGTTTCAGTTTGTGCCCAGTGCATCTGGTCCTGCCACTGGGCACCACTGAGAAGAGCCTTGCTCTGTCCTCTTTGCACCCTCCCCTCAGGTATTTATATACATTGATGAGATCCCCCCGAGCCTTCTCTTCTCCAGGCTGAACAGTCCCAGCTCTCTCAGCCTTTCCTCACAGGAGACACGCTTCAGTCCCTTCATCATTTTCGTGTCCCTTTGCCAGACTCTTTCCAGTATGTCCATGTCTTTGTTGTATAGAGGAGCCCAGAACTGGACACAGTGCTCCAGGTGTGGCCTCACCAGTGCTTAGTAGAGGGGAGGGATCCTCTCCCTTGGCCTCCTGGCAATACTTTACCTAATGCAGCCCAGGATACCATCAGCCCTCTTTGCTGCAAGGGCACATCGCTGGCTCATGTTCAACTTGGTGTCCACCAGGATTCCCAAGTCCTTTCCTGCCAACCTGCTTTCTGGCTGGTCAGCCCCCGCCATGTACTGAGCCTGGGGTTGTTCCTCCCCAGGTACAGGACTTTGCACTTCCCCTCGCTGAACCACATGAGGTTCCTGCCATCCCATTTCTCCAGCCTATTTAGGTCTCTTTGGATGGCAGCATGATGCTCTGCTGTATCAGCCACTCCTCCCAGTTTGGTGTGATCTGCAAACTGACTGAGAGTGTACTCTGCCCCATCATCCAGGCAGTTAATGAAGATGTGGAATGGGATAGGACCCAATATTGATCCCATTTGTTACTGGCCTCCCACTAGACTCTGTGCTGCTGATCATTACCCTCTGGCCCCAGCCATTCAGACCTCATCGTCTTCTTATCCAGCCCGTACTTCATCAGCTTGTCTATGAGGATCTTACAGGAGACAGTGCTGAAATCTCAGCAAAGCCCTTCAGGGGATCAGGCACATAAATGGATGTGAGTCTGTAGACTTCCAATGGACCAAATCTCAGGGAACTGGGAGGAAAGATGCTATTGTATTGATCCTATGAATCTCCACATTTGTTTTTAAATCTACTATTATAAGTAAGTACTTCACAGTAGTAAAGAATACAGGTTAATATTTGAAGGGCCGTGAACAATGTCACATCATGCTCACTGAACTTTCACAACCTAACAATAACCACTCGGTGAGTTTTCCCAGCACACCTTGTTTTCCCTTACAATTTTTCAAGGAAAAATGTGCTCATTGTCAAGTTTCTTACCTCTCTTTTGTCATCAACCATGTTCCATATAATTTGAAAATGCCTAAGATCATTGTAACTTAAAAGTTGGTCTTCTTCGGTTGAGTAAAACAATGAGAAGTTCTCCACAATGATAGCTGAAAACCACAAAATCAAAATACACTGTAAAGAAAGTTACATTCTAACCGGTTATTCTCTGTAAGCAACAATTAATTTCAACAGAATAGGAATGCTGTTGTGCAAACTTCACACAAATAAATGCCTTTATCTGTCGCTACATCAGTATTCACTGTGCTTACTTTTAAAAGCTGTATCTTAAATGCTGGTGAGATACCTAATCTAACATCTTCTAAAATCAATTAGGACAATTCCAACAATGTTGGAAAAATGTTAACTGGAGGAAGGAAAAGCTCAGAAAATAATGTTCCTTAGGGTAACTATACTCTACAAATATAACACGTCTGCTCAAAAAAAATTTCATTCCCAAACTTCCTGAGTTTTAGCATACACCGTGGCAGAGAAGTATTAAAAACATCATATTCATATAACAGTGAAGGTACAAGGTAACCTCACACATGAATAGCATAACAGACTCAAATCTAACATACTACAGGCCAAGATGGACCTTTTTGTTATTAATGTATATTTTGACTTACCAACAAGCAAATTTAGCATGATGTATGCAATGATGACATAAAATGAACAGAAATACATAAGAGCACCAGCATAATTCCCACAGTCTGTTTTCCAGTAGGTGCTGTTATCTGGTGTACAAAAGGGAGGCTGAACCTTCAAAACAAAAGAAAACAAAGTCAATCAATCATAAATTGATTCTTAATTTCTCTACAATGAATAGAATACTTATGTCTATAATTTTTTTAAAGCTTCACAAATAGGGAATAATGTTGTGGGCATTATTGTGAGCTGTTTTTTCTTGTCCCTTTAGCAGTCAGAAATCAGAAAAGAGAGGGGTATGACAGAAAAGGCCTAGGCATGGATCTCCCTGCCATACACCATGCACATTGTGCATTATGCCATTGTAAAGAAACAACTTGGTGCTCTGAAACATGGTGGTTTTCAAAAAGCTTCCTTGCCCATTAATTTTAAAAAGGAAGAGAATGTGATTTTCATCGCAATGGAAACCACAGATGGAAATTTACTTGGGCAAAATGCAATGATTCCAGGACAAATTTTGAGGTCACTAAGACTATCATTCACATGGAATGAGCCAAAGTGCAGGCATTAAAAACAAAGTTCATCTGAAAAGTCACATTACCACAGCCAAAGCAGAGATAACAGTGGAAAAGTGAGTTACTGCACTTCTGATTTTGAAAACATCTTTTCATTTTTGTTTTAAAATAATGTAATAGCCTAGCCCCATGAAATATTACATTTTGAGTGTGTGATTGGAACTGCAATTTGTGTGTCATGTTCTGAGGTTTAGCAAACATAGCTCTTGAAGAGATAAAGGCAACCACAACAGTCCTTGTATAAAGCTAAGATACCAGAAGCACTATGAGATGCAAGGGTGTCTCCACTTTCTTGCCTACTTTATCTGGCAGTATTGTATTTACCATGCAGTCATGCATAATTTTGTTCCAGTCTTCTCCAGTAACTATTCTGAAGAGTACAGTAATAGCCTTGCCAGCTGATGAAAAATTTGCATGTCTGTTTCAAAGAATGAGAGAGAAAGAGAGAGAGAGAGAGGTATCACTTGACATCCCAGAACTAAAATGTTGGCAAGAAAAAACACAAATCATTTCCGTTTTCTACCGTTCTACTATTTTAAACTGAAAATAGTTACGGAATTACTTGAATGAGCTCACAGAATCATTTATTCCATGACATAAGGCATAATAACTGAACTTTAGCTCAGACACAGGTCTGAGTATTTTGGCTCATTTTATCAAAGAACAAAAGCAGACTCAGGGCCAGATCCTATCTCCTGTCTCCATTCTCTTCCTGAAGTCTGATGATGCTATTGACTGGGAAATCTCCAGTTAATGGCCAGTTCACAGAACTGTCCCTCCTCTGTATCAGCCTGGTGTATGGATCCTGTTCCTGGGTGATGTTGATAAGGTGTAGCAGGTACACTGTGTTTCAGCAGCTTGCAGCTAGTACAGTGCTGCTTTGAAGCATTTTCTATCTGGCATAATGAAGCACAGCTCTCAGTCTGTTCTGGGCTGCCTTGGGTGTCATTTGGTCCAATGCACAAAGACTGGAAAGATGGCTCAGCGCCTCCTACCAGAAATTCTGTTCAGAGCTTTTCAGCTAGACCTGGGGACTTGTCTGGTTTTTACCACGGATGAACTTCTCTCTAGCAGAATGTGGTTTTTTTCAGGCTGTTTAAAGAACATTCCCATGAGGTAGCACATACTGTACCTGTTAATGTTCTCTCCATATTTCACTGTACCAAATAAAACCACTCCAGCAAAAGCATAACAAAGAAGCAGTAAGAACATTCCCACTATGATGAAGAAACTCTTGTACATGCTGACAACCACAGTCAGGAGTAGCATTTTTAGTGTCACCTGGAAGGACAGAGAAAAAGCAAAATGTGACACCATTCGGGAAAGCAGAGATAAAAGGGAAAAGAGGCTTACTGCACTTGTCATTTTGACAATGAATTCTTTACACATATATGTTAATAGGTGAGCCCAGTGAAGGCACAGAATCATAGAATTGTTTAGATTGGAAAATACCTTTAAGATCATTGAGTCCAACCATAAACCTAGCACTGCCAAGTCTACCACTAAACCATGTCCCCAAGCACCACATCTACCTGTCTTTTATCCCTTTTATCCCTACAGGGATGGGGACTCAACCACTTCCCTGGGCAGCCTGTTCCAATGCTTGACAAGCCTTTGGTGAATAAATTTTTCCTAATGTCCAATCTAAACTTACCCTGGTGCAACTTGAAGTCATTTCCTCTTGTCCTATCACTTGTTACTTGACAGAAGAGACCAACACCCACCTCCCTACAACCTCCTGTCAGGCAGTTGTAGAGGGCGACCAGGTCTCCCCTCAGCCTCCTCTTCTCCAGGCAAAACAACCCCAGTTCCCTCAGCTGCTCCTCATCAAACTTGTGCTCCAGACCCCTCAACAGCTTTGTTGCTCTCCTCTGGACACACTCCAGCAACTCAACGTCTTTCCTGTAGCGAGGGGCCCAAAACTGAACACAGTATCCGAGGTGTGTCCTCACCAGTGCTGAGTACAGGGGCACGATCATTTCCCTACTTCTGCTGGCCACACTATTCCTGATACAAGCCAGGATGCAGCTGGCTTTCTTGGCCACCTGGGCACACTGCTGGCTCATGTTTAGCCAGCTGTCAACCAGCGCTCCCAGGTTTTCCACGGAGCAGCTTTCCAGCCACCCTTTCCCAAGCCTGTGGTGTTGCATGAGGTTGCTATGACCCAAGTGCAAGACCTGGCACTTGGCCTTGTTGAACCTCATACAATTGGCCTCTGCTCATAGATCCATCCTGTTCAGATCCCTCTGTAAGAGCCTCCCTACCCTCCAGCAGATCAACACTCCCGCCCAACTTGGTGTCGCCTGCAAACTTGCTGAGGGTGCACTTGATCCTTGTCCAGGTCATTGATAAAGATATTAAACAGAACTGGATCCAATACTGAGCCCTGGGGAACACCACTTGTGATCAGCTGCCAGCTGGATTTAATTACATTCACCAGCACTCTTTGGGCCCGGCCATCCAGCATTTTTTTACCCAGCAGAGTATGCCCGTCCAAGCCATGAGCAGCCAGTTTCTCCAGGAGAATGGTGTGGGAAATGGTGTCCAATGGGATGTTATGAATCTGATTGGAACTGAACATTTTGCGTTTTCCTCTGAAATTTAGTGTGCTTTTTACTTGTTAAAGAGATCAGCATATCTGCCTAATCTACAATCTACGTTGCTCCTCAAAGAGCCTGTATAGGATAAATCAGTGTAGGTTAATACAGCAATAATACAGCATAAGCTTTACTACAATGTTCTAGGATCAGTATACTCCAGAAGTATCAAAATTAGCATTGCATGCACCATGCTGCTACACTACTTTGGACTTATCTGAAAGTGATGCTAACTGTTAGGTGGAAATCACAGATACTGAAGCCTACCTAAAGAAATGGGTTGATGTACAGAGAAGGGGATTTCTTTAAGATCAGCACAGCTCGATTAAACTAGTTAATTTCTCATGCAAGTTGGCCAAAGAGCTTAAGAAGAGAGCATAATTTTTGAAATTACATAGGCAGTAGGCCTGGATAATAGATATTACTCTCCCATGCATGCATATTGTACATCTTACTCTTGATCAAGTTATTGCCCCAGATTGCCCTAACACCCTTAACCACTTTGGATGCTATAGCAAATTCTCTTTAATGGGACTGAGGGTAGCTTTTTTCTTTAGAATCATGCCAAACTGATAACGTGTGCTGACTTTTAGCCATCACATTGCATAACAATGGATAAATTAATGAAACTGATGCAGCTCCTAACATGAAAACACAAATGAGTAGGTTAAAACCTTGAAAAAACTTTAGAATCAATCAGAAAGCTTTGAAGGCAATCACTCGGCCTGGCTGCATAGGAGAAGCAAGGATTTTTCATTTGACTTCCAAGGCTCTACAGGCTCTGTGTAGTTTGATTGAAGGAAAACTTTTTATCTTTACGGAACAAACCCTCTGACTTACTGTCCTTAACCCCAGCAACCCAGTACAGCAGTCTTTTTATCACATTTACTTTAATATGTCAGACTTCACAGAAAATGTTTGGATAGTCTAAAAAGTTCTACAGCAAGAGAATGCAGAGTGTCACCACTTGTTAAACAAATCTGTTTGTTCTCTGCCTATTCTTATTCTGCCAGCCTACTCTCAATTACACCAGAGCAAATCCAAACACAAAAGAACTGTAAACTTTGCTTTGTCGTCACCTCAGTGTTTCCAGAAGAATAACTTGGCCCAATATTTTTTTAAATTGAACATAAATCCTGTACTGTGATAAGACATACATTGTAGAGATACAAGACACAGACCTGCATTCTGAAGGAAGACATTTCTGTAAGAGAGCACTATCATAACAAGATGAATGCATCAACCGCCACTCCACTAGTTGCAGAGAGAAAATAGATAAAGAGCATGCACATCACCCCACACTCAAATGGCAAGGACTGAAAGTAGCACAATGTATCTTCAGAGTTTTAGAGAGCATTTTAAAAAAAACTGTGTGGTATTGCAATTGCACTTTTTTTTTTTTCTTGGAACCATAACATAGTGCTATTATACAACATACCTAAAATCCTGACATTTTAAAGACAATGTGTAAAATTGGGAGACTGATTTGAAGTCTCCTTTTTTCTGGCATACAAAGTGGAGCCTTACAGAATGTGCACTAGAGATGTGTAGCAACTAGTCCTTTAATCTATACATGAGCACTGCAATGGTTGTAGTTCCTAATGTATACTTACGTGCTTCCCACAAATTGAGAAAAACCTGAAGACAATTACGCATGCCCCCATCATGTATGTGTACGCATTCTGGAACAGAAACACAGAATACTTGATACATTGTCTCCCAGGGATCTCATGCAAGGATTAGGATAATTGGTCTTTTAATAATGGAGGGCAGTCCCCATATGAAAAAAGAGAAATCATAAATGAGTAGCACCAATATTTCAATAACAGTGGAGCAGAAAGAAACTAGCAGAAGATGTTCTACAACTTGCAGAACACTAACCCAACCTCCCCACACATCAAACCAAAAAACCTTCAATCCTCTATTAGCTAGGCTGTAATTACGTCCAGCAGCCCCAGTCTACCTGTGTAGGCAGCTGCTGGTTTACAGAAACTTCTCAGGCTTTCCAGGCTACTCAGCAGCAGGGAGCAAACTGTGGATATCAAGACAAAATGCCCAGCCACACAAGACAGGTTTTCCTTCAGACAGAGCTTGGGGCAGACAAGAGAGAAGCCCCCAGCCATTTTAGGGTGGTGACGTCCACAACTTGTGATTGGTGACAAGCATCAACTGCCCCTTCTACTTCCCTCATAAGTAAGGGAACTAGGGTTTAGCCAACTTTAAAAAACTGGGATGAGATGGAGGGAGAGTTGATTTCCTCCCCTTTTCTCCATGCCTTCTTGGATTAAACATAGCCCAAAACCAGTATCCAGAATCACTGCTGGGTTTGGGACAGACTGTACCGATCAGCAATTTTTAGCCTATGCCTTCTTCCAGTCCTCTGTTCCTATCTGGATTTTGTGCATTGACTCTTTCTTCCTTGCTGCTCATGAGACTGCTGTTGGCAAGAGCTCTCAGTCTCTTCAGGTTCGTTCCTTTCCTCACTCACATCCCTTCCAAAGACTTCAGTTTTTTACCACATTTACAGACTCTTTACAGACTTGTCTTTACAGACAACTTTTGTACTTCATCATTGCCAAAGTCAAGGATTCCTTCTTCTTAGCATCAAGCTTAATTTGTTTCAGCCATATTTCAGCCTTATTAAACTCCTGAGGTTTTATCTGGATATACAGCAGTGATCCTACTGCTGGTGCTTAGCAGATAAAATCAAGCTTAATCATTGAAATTGTGTTTTGTCAATCTTACCAGTAAGGCAAAATGAAGTATCACCCATATAACTCCAAGAGATGTCACCAAGAGATCGTACCGATTTCTTCTGCTTTGCCAGAAGCCAGAAGGTGACATGGCAATAATCTTCATCGTGACCTATGGATAAAAACAATTTCTCAGTTGTACTGAAGAAATGGTTAATTCTTACTATAAGAACCTCTAAAATGTTTGATTGAGTTCCTCTTACGAATGTTTTCAAACAACCAAGGGCAGCTTTCATGTCAGCTAACTGTTCCCATGAAGAGAAGTTAGCTGCTAGACTAAGTGGATCATATAAGCTTCCGTTAGACGGAGGAAAGCTGGTACTCATGGAAGACCACAGATGACTGAGATGAGGGTATGAGCAGTATTCTGGAAGTGCCTCTCTCCAAGTATCAAATGAGTACAGCTGACCACCTCAGATTGAATGCTTAATCTATAGATTGCTGAGGAGAATGTGGGCTTAAGGTTTCTAATAGTTAAGCGAGTTATGAAGTTAGAAAATTATTATATTGATAATGTGTAGCTAAAAGAGGTAGTAGTATCCTATCTATCCAGCTGTCCATAAGCAGGCTAAAATCACATAACCACAGTTGAACTCAAGAATATAACTGTTTCTGTAGCTCCCATATTCCAAATGAATTAAAAAGCATTTCTATATTGCAAATAAGGAATTGCTTTAAGGAATAATCTGTACTCAGCACCATCTGTACTCAGCAGCATATAAGAGAAGAAAGCTAAGAACAGTAAAGGCAGTACATTTTACTATGTTCCGGGTAAAAAACAGCAGCCAAAGTGTTTGAAAGTTCCAATATAGGCAATAGGAGTGCAGGCGGGGAGCTTAAGAACAGATATTGGTAAGAAATAGTCACAACAGCCAACAGATATCGAGGTAGGGTGATGCAGGTAGAGGGGACACCAGAGAGTTTCTCATACACAATTTGTATCAAATCTCAAAGCAAGTCTAGTGTTACTATATAAAGGCTATAAATGTCAGACATTCAGTATATGGTTCTTTCCATCCCATCTTGCAACACTGCAATTTAGTAGGATTCTTTAAATTTCTGAAACCTAAATTGTATATAAAAGGACACTAGTTTGACGTAAAAGTCTCATTTTCCAGTTAGTTTTTCACCATGTAATGTTTCCTCAAGCCTGACTACAAAATGAAGAATATGGTCTCTGAATCTCTAATTATCATTTGAGGTACCTAAAGGTATCTTGCCTCACCTCTATCCAGTCAGCTGAGATGCACTAGAATATTGGAGATAGATGCATGGGGCTGGCAGGGATGACACAAGACCTGCAAACATCCCCACCCTTCTGTAGTGGCTAGTGGAGGTAAGGAAAGATCGGCTAGGGTACCCAAAAAAACTTTTGATGCCTTCAGTTATTTAGACAACTGCATCCCACCCTACATCTCCCTTGATCACAGTGACAGCTTAAACACCTACCTCACATGTAGAATTTAAACACCTAAGTTCAGACGTCTACAATCTTGAACTGAATACCACACCATGCAAATAAAAAAATCACATCTCACTTTATTTTGTGATCATTAGTGTGGCAACAAAAGCGAGATCTCCGAATTCTTCCTGTTCTTCCATACCACATACACTGATGTGAGCAGTAGAGGTTTAAGACTGAATTGGGAGTCCTAGGACTGGACACAGGGCCATTAGCTATGCAGAAAGCTTTGGCCTTCCTCGTGGACCATGTCTGCTAGAGCTCACAGACCGTGTACATGGCAGACTCTGTAACCAGACTATGCTGCATTAGCGAAGATCCTGGGCAGGAAGCTGCTTCCTCTGTCCATAAATCGCGTGCGCTCACAGTGTGATAGCTTGCCTGTTGAGACAGTCATCAAATTCTTCTTGGCTCTGAAAAAGTTCCTTTGAAATTCTAGAAGTGTATTTGTTTCCCCTGGCAGTATATGAGAAAAAACTATTTTGAAAGACATAGTTACTAGGTAAATTAAAACCTGCCTGAGTACGATACAAATCAAACTTTTCTGTGTTTGCTCAATCTCTCAAGAGATATTGATTTCTCCTGGGTAGGGAAAAAAGAAGCAACAATGGGGGCATACTCTAGCTACAGCTGCTACAAGGCATTCACTTCATTGTTTATTCATCACTGCTGGCAAAACCTATCACTGGAACATAGGAACTGTCATATTGGATTTGAGCAGTGGGAAATGTAGTCTACTATCTTGTTTCTGATAGTGGTCAGTATCAGCTATTCAGAGGGGACTGAAAAGCAAAATACTCAACCACAAACTTATAAAAGAATTACGCACTAACCAAACCACAGAGGGAGCATCTTCTTTAACCTCATAAATGTATGCCTTGTTACACTAAAGATAGCCTTATACATTAAAAAAAAACCAAAACGCTTTTTGAAATGTGTTTGACTCCTTAGATTCCAATCATATGAAAACAGGTTAATTACACCTTGCACAGTTCATTGTGGTGACAATTTTCTCATGGACAGAGAACTGTTCCCACACAGGATCCAGATCTGTGCAACAAAAGATAGACAATGCTGGAATTTGACATAGCTTATTAAAAGGTATTAAAATGAAATTTGGTACTTAAAAAAAACCAAAACCAAACTGAGAGGGGTTTGATGATGTCACAGCTGCAGAATAGCGGGGATTACCGCATGTTGTTCCAAAGGACCAGGCAAAATGCAAATGGATTGAGCAGAACTTCCATGATACAACACAGACCCTGTGTCATACAGAGGGAATTTAATCTAAGATTTCTGCAAGAAAAGAGTTCACTGGGCTCACCGAAACACGAGTTGAAGTGCTCGGAGTTGAATATATGTAAAAGGACACAAAGCTCAAGGTGGTGGAGAAGCGTGACTATAACAAATTAAAAGTTTATTCCTACAACACATGTTTAAAGACAAGAGACATGGAGAAGCCTCAAATGTACATGTTCAGAAATAAAAACTGTAGTGAAGAATAACACAACATCCCTAAAGCCAAAATGAAATGTACACGTACTAGTCTTAGTCTCCAGAAGTCATAAAATATATTACTTTACCTCAAGGACAAAAATGAAGGTGAAAACAACAGACATTGTTGCTAAAGGCACAGTCACCGGATCTGCAGCATCCCACTGAAAGGCAAACAAAATCCGTTATAGAAGAGTAGCTGTTAAACAGAACTAAATGCCTCTTCATTGCCTTAACTTTTCTTGCAGGCTTTGTTAATAAGTAGATTTCACTTTAAAATGTACTCAGACAGGAATGGCATCTTGGTGTAGTCTTCTCTCACAGATTTACAGCTTAACTGGAAATTAAAAATAGCGGACCAGACTACAAAAAGGCAGAAATTGACTCAGCTCCACAAGTTACAATTAATCTACAGTGATCTGTGCCAACCGAAATTGCTGTATCTGGAAATCATGTTTTCCTACATTCATCACAGTAATGGCTCAACTGATGGTTAATTGGTGTTAGGAAATGTGCAACACATGCTGTACTACTATAATGAAACACTTAATAGAAACACAATTACCTTAACTGATAACAACACAGACTGGGCCAGAACGAGTACAGCAATAGTTCTCTTAAAAAATGGATGCTGAGTGATATCATACATCTTAGCTCTAAAGCCATCGTTATCTGAAAAAGAAAGAGTTCGAGGAGGAGAGTTAAAATACCCAGTGGTATTTTCCCCCTATTTCTTGACATATTTTCCATGTTCATTAGCTACAAAATAATCCTTTACCAGTTTCAAAATACATTTCTAATTTTCTGCTACAATTTTCCATATCAAATAGGGCTTCTGAACATATAATTTCAAATACTGAACACTAGTGTTGCATGAAGGCTTTGGTACTTGTAGGGCAAGTGCATCATTCAGCTGCTGTCAGGTTAATACATTCCATTCATATCATTAACAGCCAACTGCAAATATATTTCATTTAGAAATTCATTTTTTCATTAAGGCTTATCCTAAAACCATCGAAGCACAACCTTTTTTGGGTTGATTTTAATAGCCTTATGCAGAGATCGGTAGTTGGAGCCTGTTTCCACATTAACTTATGCACAACCTCCTAGCGGCCTCACGATTACAATTTTAATTTGAATCGCAGACTCCTGGGGAATTATGAACACTAGGGCTCAACATGAATAAAATCAAAATATCTTTGATACCCGGACGAGGTGGGAGATGAAGAGGCTGTGCTATCTTCAGTCTGCTTTTCAGATCTTCCCATCGCCTCTGATCTACAGTCAGTAAAGCTGTCCCCTTAATAAACAAAGAGAAGCGTATAAAGCTTTCGTCATATAAAAGCTGGAACATTTAATGCTGTAAACATGAAAACAACATTCTCTTCGGTGCCTGAAATAAAGTTACATATGCAACTCTCCTTAAATAACACACTGTTTGGGTAAAGGAGTCAAAGCATCAGCCGGTAGGTACTCAAGAGGATTTCTGGATGCATTAGCTGCGAGTTTCTGGGACTCAACTCAGCAGGCGCAGTTGTTGCTCTTTGTAGCAGCAGCCCAGTGTGGGCAGTGAAGCACTGCAGGAGGTCTTCCATTTGACTGAACATCATTTGCCAGGAAGCACTGCTTTAAAGAGTGGTCGATTTTGTCCAGACTTTGCTGCAGGAAATCCTGCGGCTCGTCAGTGCCGCTACAGTTTCTCGGGGAACGAGCCCGCTAGGAGACCGCTGCTGCTCTCCACAGCTTTTCTGCTTGGGGTGTAATTGAAATAAAATAATAGTATGCTATGAATCTACAAGAGCTCTCCACAAAGGAAGCACCAGGAGAGGTCGAGATACACCTTTAGGGTAGGTGGTGGTAGATGGTGATCTGTGTAAGTGTTTTCATAACATAGGGAGAAACAAGCAAACCTCAAACAGAATTCAACGTTATTTAAAATGACCTTCAAAACAAAATGAGGCCCTTATCATTTCAGAGAACTGTAAAATCTCATGGAAGGAGTCTGGAGTTACAAAAACAAGTGAGACCTTTTCAAGGTAAATGTCACAAGCCTGTCTCCCAAACACTCGGCTGCTCCCCCAGTCAGCACGGAGCCGCACCGAGCGGGGCGAGGGCTGGCGTGAACTTTGGGGCTCGCCTCGGCATTGGCTTGTGTAGGCGCTGGAACTGCGGCTGGCTGTGCGACTGATAAGGTCAGGAGAGCTTCCTCTCAGTGGACGTAATCTCTTCATGGAGCTGCATCCCCAAACAGCAGCCTGGGAGGAGGCACCTTCCAACACGATGCAGACAAAGCGACAGATGTAAGGATGCCTATTACTCGTGTCACGCCCAGACCGTACCGTCATTAAACGCTTAAATTAAAAGGCAGCTTGTTCACCCAAATGAGCAAGTCTGGATTATATTCTTGGAAAGCTTTCACAGCAAAGACGACAAAAGGTGGCAAAAAAAGTTGACCTTTGTAAAATTTAGGAATAGCGATGCCAAGTCATTCTGTTTCTCAGAAACTACCACTTCCACCAGCGGGATCATTATAAGGGGACCACAGAGCAGAGTCCCGCCAGACTACTGCTGGAGGAGCTGCCTTTGCATTCGGACTTCAGCTCAAAACTGCCAGATAATTGAGTCAATCACATCTTCCCTGCCGACTGAACACGTGGCACTTGGGAGCTGTGACAAGTGATGTGTGAGGGTCGTGAAATGGGTGGTGGTGGAATGTTTTGGGCTACTGCCCTGTCCCTGGGACAGCTGAGGACCTAGCCCAGAGCCCCCTGTGGTACTTCCCAGGCCAACGTCTCCAGGCTTGCAGCTCCAACAGATCACATGAAATACTTCGGCACATCTGATATTTTTTTTTCCAGAAAATTGTTCATTCTTATGTAAAATAGTCCATTCAGTAATTGTCCAACTCTGACCCTCCTCACCAGCTCCTGGCACTACTCCAACCATCTATCAGCCATGAACTTTCTAAAGCCAACATCTACTTAAAACACCAATAGCTTGGCTGGATTTAAGAAGATGCAACTTAATCTTACACAGTGAAAAGAAGATGCAACTTAATCTTACACAGTGAACTTTTTTGCCGTCTTCATTCTGGACTAATTGCTGGCCTTCTGTCTATCTTCACTTTTTTTTCAGCTCCTGGAAATTTCTTCACTCTACTTGAATATTGATTGGGCTGAGATTTTTTCCCCCACTGGATAATTAACTAACATATTTATCTTTTCAACTCAAATCTGAAAATGTTTTCTTTTCCCTATAGTAAATACATTAAAAGTAACAGGTATTCAAGAAAAAAGAGAGAAAAACAAACAATACCTGCCACAGCAGCTACCTGAGGTTACTAAGAAGCATCTGAAGAAGCTCAACCAGATGACATTATTCATGAATTATTTACACCAGCTGTATTTTTAGTGTCATGTAAATTCTATACAAATATTGCATGATGTGCCTATTCAGCATAATTTACAGGGAACTGTTGTTAGTGAGTAGCTTTTCTGACGTTCCAACTAATCCTTTCCCTGTATTCAGCTATGGCATTGAGGGACTAGAGCATTCATATCTGAAAAAGTGGCTGCAGTTTGAGGAAAACATACAAGCAGTGAAAACCACCCCAAAACGATAAATGTAAAAATCAGGTAATTTTCTGAAAATAGTGGGAACCCTAGATCAGGCCCTATACCTCAGACTTCTACATTTACAGTGGCAGATCCTGCAGGGGCAATCTGGGCTAAAATGAATTGTTTATCGCCTGTGATCACAATCCTTATAAGCCTCGTGTTCACTTTCCTGTCCCCTCTCATTTTGAATCACAGCGAATATAAACAAACTTTCAATGTCCACATGCGCTTGAGCTGTCCTGTGTCTTTAAAGCTGCATATCTAGGAGGAGGGAATGAAATATGAATCTGATACACAGTCACATATAATTAAGGGTTTTTTTCCCCAGTTCATACTCATATTTTAAACCTCACAAATAAAAAACTGGTGAAAGATTTACATTCATTGTGGATAAATCACTTCAAAAGTAACCTGTGGGTTGGCCCAGATCACCTTATTCCATAGTCGACAGTTGACTACACAGATGAATAATGAGTTGTGAGTTAATGACATCTCACTAACTTGTGAAAGAAATCTCACAAGCTGCCTTTGCAGAAGACAGGCTGACACAGTGAACTTGAACTTGTAAGTGACTCTCAGGGAAAGATGGGGAACTAAGGGCAAAAACGCTGTCCAGGAGATTGACAGCTCTTAGTAAGATTGGGCCGATTGTCACAAAAGCATAGTAAAAGTCATACGAGTAAGGGCAAAGATCCAGCTGCTCTGGTACTTTTTTTCTATGAGAGTGGCCAAAAGTAGATGCCTGTAGGTGTAGCAAAGCAACCCAGAGCAGCAAGTGGCTCCTGATGATTCTCAATTGCCCACAGCGCTGTCTCAGAATTTATGGCAGATACATTCAAGACCATGTGCAAAACTAAAGGGAAACGCACCACTTCCTCGCTCCTCAACACCACATGCACTCAACAGGGTAAAGGAGAGATGTTTGATCAGCCATGATCAAAAGCTATTTAAGGGCAAACTCTGTAATGTGATATTTTGTCTTCTCACCTACACTCGTGCCTATGAACAGGTTTTTGAGGAAATCAACCTGTGTAGAAAGGGTAAAAAGGAATGAAGAAATAATTTCAAATAACATTTTAATTACCTGTAATTCAAATAAAATGACTTAAAACTTTTTTTTCAGGACTTGCTGAAAAATATTTTGTATTCATCACATTTGAAGGAAAAGTAATATTACACAGCTGATCAGGAGGGGAGAAAAGCATCTATAAAAATCCAGTGGAATTCTCATACAGGAGAAATGTTGGCTTTGTTAATTCATTAGTCAAAATTTAGTAAATAAGAAAATAAATGAATAGCACATTGCTCCTTGTTCTCTAGAACAGATGCATTTTAACAAGAATGACTGCACATCATCTTACCAAAATTACACTGGAGTCACACAAACAATAACACCTTCTGAACAGCAAAGGTGGATTAGGCTATTTATTTGGCTTGCAACCTGCTTGACTTCAATTCGTGATGCCTTGCTTGCCCATATTGGATGCATGGCCACGTGCTGCTCAGCTCCCTTCCAAGAGTCAAGTGGTTTCCCTGAAGGGCAAAATCAGCAGTTGTATTTGCTACAGAGTTCGAGCCAGGGTCATAGTAGGGCCATGGCCAGCACCCAGTTTGTCTCCAACAATAGCACACTGGTTGTCTTGCATCCCCAGCTCCAAAGTGCACAATCATCCTTTCCCTCCAGTCCCATGAATGATAAAAATATCACTCTAGCTAGCTGTGACACAGCCATCTCATAATTTTTAGGACTTTGAACTGAAAGACGAAAAAAAATTAATAATTATGTCTTGGTGCCACAGGGGTACCATAAGAGGCTCAGAAAAAAAAAAGTCAGATTGAGGGCTGTGCAGTGTGGATACAGCAGTCCCATCCAGAGGATGCTACCTTTAACAAGCGTAGACATGAGCTGCTCTGTAACCATCCACCTGGGGACAGGTTTTTCTACTTTTCAGGGTAATCCGTAAAGCCCACGTGAACAGCAGTTTTCTCCTAGAACACTAGCTACTTCTTTGTTTGAGTGATGGACAATTAATTTTACAATGCACTCTGCTGTTTTGCCAGGAAAAAGCCATGCAGCTTTATGCTGGATCTGAGATACTGCAATTGGAGGGCTCTAATGAGACCCCTTAGCTGTAACACGTACAAGTGTAACACGTCTTTTTACCTGACACTGCATGTATGGCTACATCAAACTAAACCAGCAGAATCTGCAGCATCCATAAATACATTGTGCTGTAGGTTCAGTCTCTGTCTGGCAACATGGCTGCATCGTAAAAAAACTCAGACAACTTTGAAGGAGCATGTGACAGATTGCTATCATCCTAGGCTTGAGTTTTGTAGCAAATATGGATCAGGTGTGTCTGAAGCCATATTTGCAGCCTTGCAGAATGTAAGATTGGTAACTCAGTCTTAAAGGCAGTCTTACCCGATAACGTAGACAGTGTCATATCAGTTTCAGGTTTCTTACAGAGCCAGTTCTACACACAGTAAACCACCTCACTCAGTACCTTGTTTTCATTGAAATTAGCGATGACAACTCCAACAAAAAGGGTCAGTCCAATCATGCAGCCAAGGAATACGAAAACATGAATGTAGATTCCATGGATCTGCACAGACAAAAATAAGTTAATAATTAAAACAAATCAAAGTATGTGTTGTAGAATTGAAAGACTCTGATGTGTTCTCTTACCGGCCCAACACGATGAATAATAACATCTCTGACTTCCACCCAGCCTTTTAATGAAAGAACTTCGAATAGTGCCAGCATTGCGTTCCCCACATTGTCGAAATTAAAATTCCGAGGATTTGCCCTGAAATGCAGTACACAAATAGGTTTAACTTCAGCAATAAAGTTGTTCTATTTGTCACCTTGATTTTTCATACTCTAACTAACATTTAAATACCTTGCAAAGTTGGTGCGAAAGCCTCTGAATAACAAAACAATAGCAACAGCAATAAATATGTACAGCGTAATTTTTTTGATCCCTCTGTATGTTTTATTTTGTTACTCATGTGGTGGTTTGACCCTGGCTGGACGCCAGGGGCCCACCAAAACCACTCTATCACTCCCCTCTAACTGGGCAGAGGAGAGAACAGTAAATCAAAAGGCTCATGGGTTGAGATAAGGACAGGGAGAGACCATTTTATAAGTTACCATCACGGGCAAAACAGACTCAACTTGAAAAAAGTAATTAATTTATTATCAATCAAAATCAGAGAAGGAGAGGAGAAAAAACTGCTAGATCTTAAAAACCTTCCCCCCCCCCCCTCCCTTCTTTCTGGGCTCAACTTTACTCCCAGCTTCTCTACCTACTGCCCCCCAGCGGCTCTTGGGGATGGGAATGGGGGTTGAGGTCAGTTCATCACACATCGTCTCTGCCACTTCTTCTTCCTAGGGAGAGGACTCTTCCCCTGCTCACATGTGGTGTCCCTCTCATGGGAG
>NW_009258303.1:128737-136559 GCF_000687185.1 Egretta garzetta | reverse complement strand
CTTGGCCTTGGCCAGCGGTGGACACAGGGAAAACTTCTAGCAGCTTCTCACAGAAGCCACCCCTGTAGCCCCCCCACTACCAAGACCTTGCCACAGAAACCCAATACAAGTCAAGAATCTGATTCACAGTAATAAAGCTCATAACATGTTGCTGCATTTTACTGATTTTGTCAATGAAATTAGCACAATACAGCATTCATCAAAAAATGGATCTGATGGCATTGGCCAGATTCTAAAATAAATTTACCTGAAGAAGACCAGTCTTGAATCCACATAAATGATTCGGACTGCAAAGTCAGTGAGACCATTTAGAAAATGTTGTTCCTTATTTCATTATCATCAGGCTCATGGTCTAAAGCAAAACTTACTGAGAGGACATGACATCTTCTCGTCTTTCCTATACCATATACTCTGACCTTTTGTATCACTTGAGATTCAAGAGAATGGTTCCAGCTGAACATTAAAAGTAGTCTCTTTGGGCTAGGTTAGCACATTGCTCCGCCTCTACAATTCGAGATAGATAATCCAAGGAGCCCAATTAATATTCAGGAATTTATAAGGTAAATAGTTGTATTCCAGAAGAATTGTTAAGTGTTTGGTGCTTCTGAAAATCCAACCATTCAGTGAAAAAGAGAGCTTTCAGATGTAGATATTTCTTTTAAATATGGTCCTTACACTAACATCCGGCTCTTGAAAAGCTGGCCTGGCACAGCCAACAGGTGGTATAAATGTCCTTTCAATAAAACATTTTTCTGCAATAACAAAACATTCCCCAAAGTTTACAGTTATGCTGATTAAGGCAGTTTTTGCTTATTTCTGGATCAAGCTGAAGAGGATTGAATTTGCTTAGTCGAGGAAGAATTTGTCTGAAGCATACAGAAACAAAGACTTCTGCAGATGTCAGAGTTTCACTGCCTGTTCAAATCACAGCATATTATTTCATTAGTGTGGGATGGCTCTGAATCTACCCCTGCTGGTACATTCTTTATCCACGCACACAGCCAATTAAAATAATTGTGGCTGTTTAGCTGATTTTGCAAAATGCCAACCAACTTAAAAATGTAAACAATTAAAAATAGGGTTTTTGCCTGTTCAGGTGTTGGGAAATATTAAATGGACTTTAACAGAATACTAATCACAAACATAATGTTAGCTCTTAAATAATTTTTACTGCACCAGATAGACCACAAGGACTCCTGGCATGGGAAACATAAAGAAGTTGCTAGCTGGCGTGGTTAATGGCCACAGAAGAGAAAGGTTGGTTTTAGGCATGCCATGCTCACTGGTTTTTTGTGGGTAGCTGTAGGCAGGCTGATTTAGGTTCTGTGGTTGAGGTGTGGCTCTCAGTATGTCTTCATAACAGTACTAAAGCTCAATTAAGTGATAATCTTGGTTCAAGCCCATAACTGCCACTGTAATAATAATAATAATCATATCTAATTCCTACCTAGGTTCAATACCTACAGGTATTTTTTTTCCTTTCTGAACAGAACATCAGATTAAGACTGGAGAAGTTTCATATATCTGGCTCCTTGGTAAATATAGTAGAAATTTTACTCTTAATATCATCTGACTACAATAAAAGCCCTACATCAGTAGTTTAATGCCATGAGATTTAAGCTGTATTCTACATCAAAAGCTGAAAGATAGGCCAATGTGTAGCAACTTACCAGACTCGTGGCACCCAAAATCCAGGCTTTTTCTCTCCAGGTCTTAGCTTTAAATTGAGATTTTTGGAAACACTTACATTTATTCTGAAGATGCCATGACAATCTTCCTATAGTGAAATAAAACACAGCCTGAGATTAAATAATGGCCATGAGAGATGCCAAAATGGCAGTACAGACAGCACACTTGCCATGATGGGGAAGCAATGTAAACAGAAATGAAGGGTTATTTACAGTTCTGGGATTAATAGTCATGGACCTTTACCCAAATGAAGAATGTATTTTATTTAGGAAGGATTCAAAACTCCCTTCTCCTTCCAGGACTGAAAGTGCTTTTCATTTTGCAAGACTACCCATTCATCTCTTTCCTAAAGACCATTGGTCTCTTTGGGTGATGATATTTCTCCAAAGGGAGTAAGAAATACAGCTAACTTTCTTCATGTAACCTATGTACCATTCCTAGTGCTTTTGACCTCTAGCAGCCTAACCTGTTTTTTAGCTGCTGACCTAGGAAATGCAAAGGTGTCATTTTCTATGGTTAATTCCATGTGACATCCAGTCCTTTGCAGGTAATATGGCGTGAACATATGACAGCTTTTTCACACAGTCCCTGATATCTGGACTTGCTTTACTTTTTTACATGAAAATGCAGCCTTACCCTCATTCACACACTCCTTTATCATCTTTCCCTCCATCAACCTGCTTCTGAACAAGAAAGTGCCCAAGATCTCCATCTCTCAGTTGATAGGTCTGATTGACCCACTTGCTTTCCCCAGCAGGCAGAAATGGCACAGCATACTATTATTTTGAAGCAGGAAAGCAGTTCTTACCCTAGAGATGATGTGCGGATCATTGCATTTAGCCAGTTTTCCAGCAAATAGCTGCACTCCAAAGCTTGCGAAAACAAGCATTAATGTCAGCAAAAGAATAGAAACCTGTAAAGATGAAGGTAGACTTGTCAAGCTCTCCTGCTGCAGACTTGAGAAAGGGGGTCAGATCCTTCCGTGAACTTCAGGGAGGATCATTTTGTTGCATACACCTTCAGATAAAGCTTCCATGACCTTTTTCATGACATTACTGTGGGTTCTGAACCAGTAACTAGGTGCTGTGTTATTATTAATTATTATTATTAACATACCATCTAAGAATTGTAGACAAGGATCAAAGCTTTCTTGCACTTAGTGTACAACCTTGCTAAATTCTGCATGCACAAGAATTGCCATTCAGTTTAAAGAGAACTCTTCAAGTACTTAAATATGTGCCACTTCTGTTTTGCTGAATCAGACTTTACTAATTAATCTAAGCTGTTGTAAGATAGTTAAATCCAGGATAGCTACAATAAAGATATGCATGAGCAAATTATGATATAAATATCTTTAAGATATAGTATCTATGAAATGCTAACTACTTTTATACTTTTTGTCTTTGTTCTATTACCATCTGCAAACACTTTGTAGCTTACTTCTTTTTAATAACCTGACCTAATACAGTATTCTCTTCAGGAATAAAATGTCTGTTGTTTAGGCTGACACCTATCACTTAAGGAAAGCTGGGTCCCAAGACAATAGATTGTGTTCTGATCAAGCAATCACAGACTTCATTATTATTATTATTATTATTATCATCATCATCATCGTCATCATCACCATCATCATCATCGTCATTATTACTACTACCTCTACTACTATTACTATAACTGCATAATCATGACCATAATAACAGTGACATAACAATGAGATCCAGAACTGTGATGAACAACTGCATTGTCTCTGGTTGCCTCTCAAAAAACTTGGAGGTAGAGACCTTCAGCTTGGAAACCAGGTTTACTTTTGTTCTTGCAGAGCTGCCATACCCTACTTCTCATCTTTCTTCTCCAACTAAAACTGTGAATAAGGGCTAGGTTTTATTTCACTAGTCCTCCTATGGCCAAATATATACGGAAGAAATAATATCATTTATAAAAGAATTATTACAGCAGCTTTATTCCATATAAATGTAAATAAATTACTTGTAATCCTAATTTGTAACCTGTTCTGTGGTCATCTGCAGTGGTAGCTACAATGAAAAGTAAACAGACAGCAATGGACAAAAGATTAGAAAACATAAACCTTAAAGCAAAATGGTATCTCATTACTCCTCCATATCTTCTTTTGAACAACAAGAACAAAATAATTGGCACATACCAAAAAGATTTCCTTAAAGCCACTAAACAGCTCTCGCACCACTTTCCTCATCTGAGGGACCAGTTTGAAAATTCGAAGAGGTCGGAGGCAGCGGAGTACCATTAAGAGCTGAGCTCCTGATTTGGCAGGGACGTTCTGAGGCATCCAGCACAGGAATATCAAACTTACCTTGGAGACAGAGCACAAAAAGGGGCAAAGAAGGATTAGGCTTACAATATCTTACTTGACATAGACACAGCACAGAAGATCAATAAACACTTCCCTTCCTTAAAATTAAAAGGAAGATTAAGGCAAAAAAAGCTTAATTTAAGAAAAGGACTTGGATCGCCTGTGCCCTGGCTGATTGTCCTAACTAATGGGCATCAGCTTCAGCCTCTGCCTCCCCCTTTGACTCAAAATCTATTTTACTCTTTTCAGCAGATGGAACAGTTCCAAAAGAAGAAATTGGCTGATTCAGAGCAGGGACATGAACTATATTCTTGGAGCAGGTAGCATCATGTCTCCACATCCTTCTCGTTTCAAACAGAGATTCTATCCTGAAACTGAGATATCCTCACCTGGAAAGTCTGTTAAGTTTCCTCGCCAGTTTTTCCTACCACTTTGTTACAGGCATAAGTAGTTTTGTCACCATGTGGTTTTTTCACATGAGTATTATTCATTCAAAAGTGTTTTCAAGCAGCATAGCTGGGTCTTGTAGCCTGAACAATATCTGACAGATGGTTATTGATTATAAAGTTTGTTAATAACTTCTTATTTTTTAAAATGTATTTATAAAGCCAATGTTACTACAGGGTGACAGAGGTGAGAGTGTTACAAAGAGGGAAGTGCACAAAAAAGGGAGTATCAAGCTGATACCACCAATATGATTTAAAACATAATGTGATTTGTTAAAACCAACAGTGTTAAAAGACAGCCACCCCACCAAAACAAAAAGATTTTCTAGTGCTTCTGACTTTCTTTCATATTCTTTTAAGACCATTTGGAATATCCAAGCTACACCACCTAAATTTTCCTTCAGACAAGCAGACGGATTCAGAGGGATTTCAAGAAATTAATGCACATACTGATTATGCATACTACAGTAGGAGTTTTGTATAAGTATGCATATTTTTATTTATGCTAACAATGGAATCTTTGATACAAATTGATCGTGACAAATTTTATGCAGCACATCTGTCTGGTGGATTAATCTCTGAAAGATTTAATCTAAATCCATCAAAGCCATTTTGCTTAGTAATTTCTTCAGTTAGAAAATATTTCATACTGTATTATACTGAGTACTGGTTTTGACACATTCTGTGGTGTTTATTGTCATACATGAAGGGGAAACAGACCCCCTTCTCTTGTATTTGAATGGAAAGCAAGAAATTATCGGGGGACAAAGAAAACAATAGAATAATTTTTTCCTGAGAACCACTACTGATAGGTGTGGAATATAGAAAGATGCTGTTTGCTTTCTTTCTCCTATAGCAACACCAGCAACAAGGATGTGCCCCTCTATCAAATCCTTGAGGCTTTTGAAACACCTTCTATAAAGCAGAATTCTCAAGAGGGGAGGAAACAATGAATGGTGCTAAGAAATAGATAAAATAAAGATTCTCCTGCATAAAAATGCTGCAGCTAGGTCAGAGGTCTTGAGCTTACTTTGGAATGAAATCAGGTCTGATACTTAAAACACATCAACAAATAAATAATTAAAAGAGGCCATACAATGGCATTACACTAAATCGCCAGGTGCTTATCACATGCCAGTGTATTTTTAGATGTCTAAACAAGTATTTGCACACATAACTGACAGGACCACACATGAAAACAGTAGCGTTTGTACAAAAATTATACTACTGCATTTGCACCCGTGTGCAGACTTTTTAACATTACCAAACATTTATATACTCAAAGAAATAAAAATTAAGAACGCTACAGAAACCTCCTATAGATATAAAAACTTACAAGATATATAAATATGTCCATAACTCCTCCAAAGTCCCTAATGACAGCTGTTGGTGTGAAAAACAAGCCATCTGCCATAATCTTCAGATTAAGCTCGATGCTCATGAATATTACAAAAACATATTCAGCAATCTGAAAATCAAAGCAGAGAACAGGCATAATTTAGGAATAGGCAGTGGAGAAAAACAAGGTGACTGTGCTTCATCAAATCTAAAAGGATTCTGCGACAGTACCTGGAGTGTTGGAGCATGCATAACTCTTCTAAAGGGGGACTCGAACATCATGGAAATGCAGGAGCATATCGTAACAATGATCATGACCCAGTCCAGGTAAGTAACCAAACCCAGCAAGTCACTGTGAACAATGCATAAGGATAACCATTACAGAAACGTCAAGAGTGCTACGTCGCTTGTATTGTGTCTACACCACAGTTAAGTGCTTTCCTATGAAAAATAAATTACGCTGAGGAGTGTCAATGACTTCAGTATTTCAGAAATGCGTAATAAAACTAGGGAAGCTACATGCAAGCGAAGAAGAAAAGTCTGATAAAAAAAAATAAAAAATTTCTTCCTATTCATCCTCCTCCCCAAACAACTCCATGGAAAGAAAAACCTTTTTTGGGAAAAAAAAGAAATACACATGTGCATGCACACATACACACATACATGCATGTGTGCGCTCACACACTTATACTGCAGGCTTAGGTGACCAAGCAAAGTTACTTTTGCAGTGCTTACTAAAGCTGATGGTATTTGGTATTTTTCACAGCTCCAGTAACAGGATCTGTTTTAGAACTATAAAAAGAAGAAAAGATACAGTCATTTACATTTTATTTTAGTCAGCATTATAATTACACCATGCATCCATCAACTCAAAGTAATTTATATCCAAAATCAAGGCTATGTTTTATCTTGGCTTAATTTTAAATGTCTGTATAAGTTTCATTTAATCTATGCAATTTTAGTCATATTACCAACACAGCTAGTATCACTTTAATTCATGGCCTACCTGTAATTCCTCCAATGATTCTTTAAACTTCTAGTTTCATAGAATCATAGAATCATAGAATTTTGGGTTGGAAGGGACCCCTAGAGGTCATCTAGTCCAACCCCCCTGCAGTGAGCAGGGACACCGCTAACTAGATCAGGTTGCTCAGAGCCCCGTCCAACCTGGCCTTGAATGTTTCCAGGGATGGGGCCTCCACCACCTCTCTGGGCAACCTGTTCCAGTGTTTCACCACCCTCATTGTAAAGAATTTCTTCCTTATATCTAGTCTAAACCTACCCTGTTTTAGTTTAAAGCCATTACCCCTTGTCCTGACACAGCTGGCCCTACTAAAAAGATTTTCCCCATCTTTCCTATAGGCCCCCTTTAGGTACTGAAAGGCCACAATCAGGTCTCCCCGCAGCCTTCTCTTCTCCTTCTCTTCTGGGCTAGCCCAGGGTATGGTTGGCCTTCTGGGCTGCCAGCACACATTGCCAGCTCATGTCCAGCTTTTCATCCACCAGCACCCCAAAGTCCCTCTCAGCAGGGCTGCTCGCGATCCTTTGTTCCCCCAGCCTGTACTGATACCGGGGTTACCCCAACCCAGGTGCATGACCTTGCGCTTGGCCTTGTTTCCAGGTCTTGCTTTTGCAAGCAAGGACTTAATTTTGTATTTTTCTTGGGGATGGGGTGTGTGTGGAATTTTATGTTCCAAAGTGCTTCCTCAGGAGTTCTTTCCTTTTACTTCAAAATATCTTGGACCATATCCTCAGTTGACACACAAAATATCCTTCCCCAAGCCCTATTTCTTTTATTACTTCTTCAATCATTTTCAATCATTACTATTTCTAGATTCTCCATACCTGAATTTTCCTATGAAATTGCTGGGCTTCACCTACCGTGTCCAAACACCCATTAGGCTGCCAAAGAGAGTGAGAACCACTCTGTAAGTAATAAGTACATATCTAGGTGACACGAGTTAAGTTCTTGCTCCAGTAATATTTAGCCTTTTTATACAAAGAAGAATGACTTCAGCAG